>NC_135818.1:50079101-50374365 GCF_964213995.1 Mustelus asterias | reverse complement strand
GCAGTGTTTTGGATGCACTGATAGGTTTTAAGGAATGGAAACTGACCTGGAGATCACTGGAATTGATGAGTGTGGAGGTGTCAATGCATAGGTGAGAATTTCAGCTGCAGGCGGACTAAGGTAAAGTGGTGGTGGGAACTAGAGATGGAAAAACTATCTTTGCGATGAAGACAATGGGGAGAATTTTACGAGGAAAATTCCAAGTGTCCAGCCAGCATGAAAATGGGAGAGTTGCAGATCTTTTTACTCCCAATCTTGTGCACACAGTGCATGGAAAAATGGGCTACACTTTTTCTAGCTACGAGAGGCAGTGGGCAGGGCTTAATTCACCAGCCAGCAGCAGAGGGAGCTATTGCGCATATGCGGACATCTGTGTCTGCACATGCGCAATTGCAACAGCAGAGGCCTGACAGAGAGAGAGAGAACCAGCCTGAACCCAGCCCACACCCATGGGCAGGTGAACAGGTAAGATTCTGCCCAATGTCTTGTTAAAAGCTCAAGTTGGGGTAAAATAGAATGCACATTTTGTGAATAGTGTTCTTCAGCTGAGACCAAAGCTGGTGAGATGCACAGCTTAGGTGGATTGGCCACAGTAAACTGCCCCTTAGTGTCCAAAGATGTGTAGGTCAGGATTACAGGGATAGTGCAGAGGTTTGGGCCTGGGTAAAGATGCTCTTTCGGAGAGTCAGTGTAGGCTCAATGGGCCAAACAACCTCCTTCTACAGTGTAGGGATTCTATGGCAGTGTTCCTGTGCGAGCCATAAATCTTCCCAATATTAAACCAGAGGAATTCATCCAGAATGGAAGCTTGGGAAAGCAGTGTAACCACATTGAGGAAGGAGAGGGAAAGGCAATAGTGGCGACCTGGGCATTATGTGCAAGTGTAGTAATCATTTCAAAAATCTGCACTGATCAACAGCTCAAGTTTGTTCACAGGTTAGGGTTAGAGCTTAGCAAATACGCTTTCTGGATTTCAGCAATTCTGGCTTTCTGGGTGGTGGGAGGGCAGGAGGGGGGGGGGGGGTTGCATGTGTGGGGGCAGGGGGTGGGGAGGGGGTTTTTGAATGTAGTTTGCTCTTTAACTGTTCTTCCATTCTCCACATGAGGGCTCTGGGTTTGAAAAAATGTTTACGTTTATGTATTTAGTGTCACAGTTAACCAGGGAAAATCTGACCAGTCAGTTAGCAACATCAATACTGAATGGATAAAGTATTATTAAATGTAGTTTTAACTTTAGAGAAGGCAGTGGCACAGTGGAATCACTGGGCTAGCAATCCAGAAACCCAGGGTAAAAGTTTATTTTACTAGTGTCACAAGTTGGCTGACATTAACACTGCAATAAAGTTACTGTGAAAATCCCCTAGTCGCCACACTCTGGCGCCTGTTCGGGTACACTGAGGGAGAATTTAGCATGGCCACTGCACCTAACCAGCCTATCTTTCGGACTGTGGGAGAAAACCGGAGCACCCGAAGGAAACCCACGCGGACACGGGGTGAATGAGCAGACTCCACACAGACAGTGACCCAAGCCAGGAATCAAACCCAAATCCCTGGTGCTGTGAGGCAGCAGTGCTAAGCACTGTGCCACTGTGTAGAGATTCAAATAGCCAGGTCATTTATCACCATCCAAAAGCTTGTCCCCGATCATTGTAATGGAAATCGAGTTTTTAAAAGCATTAAGAAGTTGAAATTTAGCTAGAATGTTTGTGGAAATGCTTCCCTGCCTGAAGTAGTTGACTCTGGACAAGATGATGGGGGTTTAATTCCCACGTTCTCCCTCATCGCACTGTTCGAAGAAAAGCAGGTCGTTGCCACAATCTCCTGGCTAATATTAATTCCTCAACCAATACCACCAAAAACAGGGTATCTGGATATTATCTCCTTGTTCTTCATGGGACACATTGACTGCTGCGCTTCCTCCGCATTACAGCAGTGACTCACTTCAAAAGTACCTCACTGGCTGAAAAACACATATGTCTTGAGGTCACAAAAGGCTGAACAAAATGCATGTTCTTTGTCTTTTGGCCGTGATAGGTCCTATATAAATGCAAGTTCTCATCCTCACAGAAGTCTGCTCATCAAACCTGAAACTAGGCCTCCAAAAGCTTTTACAGCGTCATTAATTTATGCTGCCATGTTTAGACAAACCAGATTCTGCTTGCACCAATTCTAATTTATTTAAATATATTTTAGCAAAGCATAAAGCCGTAACAGAAAATGTAAATGTAGGCATTTTTAACAACATTTTTCATGGTAAATCCCTACAGAATATGTTTCATTCGCCAATAAGCCCAACAAAATCCGAGGTTGGAAACATCACAATATAATTTGTTAACGCAGGAAACAAGTGTAACTTGTTATTGGCAGTTAACGGGTAAAAGGTCCCATTTCACCTCCTTCACCTTCTGCATTTACATTAGTTATTAAATCAAACTGATTTTAAAAATTTGGCAAACATAAAAAGAGAAGGCTATCCCCAGTGCAGCAGCGGCTCAGTTTTAGCTATACGGCTGTTTATGGGGATTGGTAATCTTAATGAAAACAGGGTGAGTTGAAAGGCTATTACTGCATCAGTCGGGTTTTGTTTGCATCCCCCCTTAATAAGATAACCAACAAAATCTGTTGAAAAGCATATGTAGTTAAAGTTCCTGCCTGGGGCAGCTCAGAATTGCAATCCAGACCCTACCTCCTGCCTTCTGACGGAGGTCACAGATTAAAGTATCTGTGCTCTTTGTCACTCATCTGAGTTTTTCAACCAACTGATTTTCATCAATTCCAGTGCTAGATGGGGGTGCCACATGGATGTAAGAGAGATAAAAATGGATATTATTCAGCACATCTCATCTAAATAGCTTGTCTGGCTAACTGATCAACTGTCCGCTCTATCCATCTCAACCACAGGGAACTTTGCCTGGTGATAAATTTACTCATAAGAGAAGAGGAGGGTGAGGGGGCGAGGGGTGGGGGGGGGGGGGGGGGGGGTGGGGGGGGGGGGGGGGGGTGGTCGGGTGGGGGGGGGGGGGGCGGTGGGGAGTGGGATAATGAAGGTGGTACTTTACTTCTATAAAAAGTCTTGACCATAAAATGTTCTTCAAGCTAAACAATTTTTCTCAGCCATTTTATCAATGTGCCAGAAGATCAAAACAAGATTCCACATATTTTCAAAAAACGTGGGTGGTCTGTGTAGAATTGTGCCGCAAAACAGAGCACAAATAAAAACAAGCCAGAAATGACCCATTGTTCCAGAGTTTAAGACATAAAGCCTAACATATGTGCTGTAAGATATCATATACAAGCTTTCACAAGCTACTGAGTCTTTTCCCTTATCGTTATTGGCTGTGCTTAAGAATTATAGTCACTTCTGGACTTCCTTATCCTGAAATGTTTGTTCTCTTTGGTTACCTCATTCAAGTAATATTATTCTTACCAAAAAAAATGAATGGCTTAACCTTTTAACTGCTGACAGAAGTCTTATTGAGTTCGTGTTAATATTTAAGGCGACTTAAAAGAACTTTCAAGCACCTTAAATTAATCAAGAGTTGCTTTAATGTCATTCAAATTCGATTTGAACGTTCAATTTTTATACATGCAAACCGCTTGAAATGTTGTATAAAGAAATGTGCTCAGTTTTCCCTCAGCTAAAGAGTTTGAAACATCAGGTGTCCGGTGAAGTGTCTCTGAAGGGTTAAGTAACAATCGTTAGAATCTTTATACCACTAAAAGGAATCTTAAAAACCCCTGAAAGGCACTTCCTGCCACAGACTCCTCTGACACTAACCAGCTCCACCTGACTGGAAATAACCACTTGAGGAGCCATCACTTCCTTTACTTATCAACTTCTGAAGAAACAAACCTACATGAAGAAAAATTACTTAACTGCCTAATCCAACTCTTTACACTTAAACTGTGTACGTTGCTGTTTACGCTTTATGTAAACAATGCCACTGCTTTCATGTAATGCAGACTTTGAGGGCTGTGGGATTCCATGGCCGCATTCATGCTTTTAACTTCAATCTATTCAGCAGCCTTTGTGTGTACACAAAAACAGACTGCAATACTTCGACCCACTTTGAAGGATTCTGACCAATGATAATTGACTTTCTTGAATACACCCCCTCATTACTCACAATCACATTTTTAATTTAATTCACTTGCGTCTCGCAATACTTGTTTAAAATTCAGGACAAATTCCTTATCTTCTTCCCCAAATCTGATATTCTGCTCTCCGAAAGCAATGATCCATGGGCACAGTTCCGTGGTTGCTGGTTAACATTTCATTCTACACCCAAATGGTGAGCTTTTGTGGGCAAGATTTAACAGGGAGCGTGGACAAGCTATTCGACTGCAAAGGGCATCAGAATCCAACCCGATTTTGTTCTCAGCCACGCATGCAGCTTTCCGATATAAGCCACCAGTTAGTAATCAGGAACAGGACCACTCACTCGTACTTTCCCCCAATCCCCATAAAACCAATTAGAGTATCTGTCTACTAAATAACAAAATGCTACACCCAAAACACTAAATTGTTGATTTTCCCTAAGTCGCTGACTGTGTGTTTCCCACATTTCCTCTTACTGCTGTATCCGTACACCCACCCCAGCGAAAATCCACAAACCAGGAATTTGATAAAAACGGCTATGGTAAAAATGATGGTCTAGTGGTATTATTGCTAGACTATTAATCCAGAAACTCAGTGAATGATCTGGGGACTCGGGTTCAAATCCTGCCACAGCAGATAGTGGAATTTGAATTCAATTTTTTTTTAAATTTGGAATTAAGAATGTACTGATGGCCATGAAACCACTGTCAATTGTTGGAAAAAACCATCTGGTTCACTAATGTCCTTCAGGGAAGGAAATCTGCTGTCCTTACCTAGTCTGGCCTACATGTGACTCCAGAACTACAGCATTGTAGTCGACTCTCAACTGCCCTCTGAACAAGGGCAACTAGGGATGGGCAATAAATGCTGACCCAGCCAGCGACACCCATGTCCCACGCATGAGTCATTAAAAAAATTCTAAAATAAAAAAAAACATGTCAACAGTGTGATCTCTCGAGCTTACCTGAAGAGACCGAATAGATTCAGCCGAATGTTGCAGATGTCAAATTCTGCTTCAGTTTCCAAAAATAAATGGCATACAGTGGAGTAAACAGAAGATTGAAACCTTAAAGACATTTGCGTTCTCTGTGGAACTGTGACAAGATGAGAAACTCCCAGGTTATTTCCTGCAGGATGTGTAGCAAACCATAACCTTTGGGTCTCCTGTCTGAAAATCCTCCAATGGAAAGAAGTAGAATGTTTTCTGGCAAATTGGCATCTTCCATTGCCTGCCCATTCTATTCTTTTTTCAATGTAAGCAATTGATTTGCACTCTCACCAAATGGGTATATCGCATTCACTGCTCATGTGGCACAGTGGTTAGCACTGCTGCCTCACAGCGCCAGGGACCCGGGTTCAATTCCTGGCCTGGGTCACTGTCTGTGTGGAGTCTGCATGTTCTCCGCGTGTCTGAGTGGGTCTTCTCCCACAGTCCGAAAGACGTGCTGGTTCGGTCTATTGGCCATGCTAAATTCTCCCTCCGTGTACCCGAACAGGTGCCGGAGTGTGGCGACTAGGGAATTTTCACAGTAACTTCATTGCAGTGTTAATGTAAGCCTATTTTTGACACTAATAAATAAACTTTAATACAAGCGTGAGCTCAGTCAACCTGTGGTTTGCGGTGACCTCATCCCCATCCTGTCACTGTCCTCTTGCCCTGTTCTGAGCTTTACAGACAGTAGCCAGTATTTTCCAGCCGTTCTCGCCAGCGGATCTTCCAATGGGGAACCCCGTTGACAGCGGTGGGACCTTCTAATCCTGCCATCAGCCAATGATTGGCCACCTCCACCGGCAGAAAACCTACCACGGGGGGTGGTGAGGGATGCGGAAAATCCAGCCCAATATTTCATCTATCTCCGTGGCATCCTGCAACTCTCTAATCTAGTGACTTGAGTAATTTCAGATTTTAGTCTTATCCTTATCTTCAAATACCTTTCAGTTTCACACCTACCTCCAGAGTCTTCCATGTTCTCCATCATTGCCATGTTCACACACACTCCCTGACTTTTAGAGCTATTTACAGGTTACTTGTTTCTTTATGGTCCAATTTTTGAATGCTTTATCCATCCTTACCAGGAAATTCTGACAGTTTGCGTTTAATAGTGTTTCGCAGGTACCATGTGTACTCATTTGTGATCACCTGCATTCAGAAGTGACCACTTAGCTATCATTTGGCATCCTAAGTAATCAAATGGGGATCAACGGACATGAAATGAAATCATACAAATCTCAAACAACATTATTTGTGACCATTTAGCCTTCAAAGCACTCCGAAGCATTCAACTGACATCAAAAGTGATCACAGAACTTGTTAATCAATCTACATAATGTGTGCGTAACATACTGCATAAACTGGGACTTAGATAAACCCATGGCAACTGTGGTGAACCATCGTTGGTTCCCACTGGATAGTACTGAGCCAGGGTCTGGCCAGTACTACAAGTATGTACATATGTTGCTGTTGGGTTAGGGATGGGTTGTGCTACTTGTTGCTGTTGGGGTTAGGGTGGGGTTGTTACACCTTTGTATTGTAGTGTTGTGGTACATCCCAGTCGGGCTCCGCCTCCTGGGAGAGGTATACAGGTCCCTGCTCTGGCTGGGACCCCTCAGTCTGGGATCGTGTATATAATTGATAGCTGCTTTGTTACAGCAAATAAAAGCCTTTATTTCCTGAGCATCAAGCCTCGTGTATGATAACGCGCATCAGCACCATATTGTTGATATCAACTGCTGTCTGAAACTTAAGCATATTTTGTCATGGTCACTCTAACTTAGAAATATTCCTCACAAACAAGCTGTCTAATCGCTTTACCTCCAGGATCTGATAATTCTCACCTCCTTCTATCTGCTGGGTTTCCCAAGGTATGGAAACCCTAGCTTCTAAGTGGTAAAAATAAGTATGAAGGTAGACATCTCCCTTAAAAGATTCTAGTGACCGACCTATGTAGGTCGCCCCCAGGGGCGGCACGGTAGCACAGTGGTTAGCACTGCTGCTTTACAGCTCCAGGGATCTGGGTTCGATTCCCGGCTTGGGTCGCTGTCTGTGTGGAGTTTGCACATTCTCTTCGTGTCTACGTGGGTTTCCTCCGGGTGCTCCCACAGTCCAAAGATGTGCGGGTTAGGTTGATTGGCCATGCTAAAATTTCCCCTTAGTGTCCTGAGATGTGTAGGTTAGAGGGATTAGCAGGTAAATGTGTAGGGATATGGGGATAGGGCCTGGGTGGGATTGTGGTCAGTGCAGACTCGATGGGCCGAGTGGCCTGTTTCTGCACTGTAGGGTTTCTATGATTTCTATGATGTATGCCCTGTGAACATTGAAGTTGGAGGTGGGTTGGGGTCGGGTTTGTGTATTTTACAATTCTTTTCCTTTCTACCTGCCCCTCCACCCACTCACTGTCAAAATTCCTCCCTAACATAATTTCTTGGCTACTTGTTTCATTTACACGTATTCCTCCCCCCTACCTGTTCATATTAATATAATGAATAGTCTCTTATGTTACTGTTTTACAGAATGGTGCCAACCTGAAATCTCTATCCACACCGCAGCTGTGGACTCACCGATTTCCAGTTTCTGTTCTTTCTTGTTATTCCCAATCTCCAGCCTTTGTGCTATTTAATGCTTTATTTGAAAAATTGGGAACCCGAATGTTGATGAAACCAACAGCAGTGAGCGAATTAAATTAATGATGAAGAATTGGACTCTTTAAAATGCTGAAAGGTTTTGATGGAGTGGACACAGAGAGAATGTTTCCTCCTGTGGGGAAGAGCAAAGGTAAAGACCATCAATTAAGATAATCACCAAGAAATCCTACAGGGAATTCAGAAGAAACTTCTTTCTCCTGAATTCTTCTTCTGAGCGGCACGGTGGCACAGTGGTTAGCTGCTGCCTCACTGGGGAACTGGGTCCGATTCCCGGCTTGAGTCACTGTCTGTGCGGAGTCTGCACGTTTTCCCCGTGTCTGCGTGGGTTTCCTCCGGTTTCCTCCCACAGTCCAAAAGATGTGCAGGTTAGGTGCATTGGCCATGCTAGATTCTCCCTCAGTGTACCCGAACAGGCACCGGAGTGTGGCGACTCGGGTATTTTCACAGTAACTTCACTGCAGTGTTAATGTAAGCCTACTTGTGACTAATAAATAAACTTATAAAACTAAACTTTCATCAAAGAATGGTGAGAATGTGGAACTCCTTATCACAGGGAGTGGCCGAAGCAAATATTATAGAGGCATTTAAGAGGAAGCTAGACAAGTAGTAAAGGAAGAAGGGAATAGATTGTTACAATCGTAGGTTTAGATGAGGAATGATGGTAGGAGGCTCGAGTAGAGGATAAACACTAGCGTTGACTGATTGGGCTGATTGGGCCTTTTTGCCATATATCCAACGTAGTCTGACGTAAAACACAGCAGACATTGCAGAGAGCTGGAAAGTGATGATATCAGCTTGATAAGAGATTTGTCACTGTGACCATAGATAGCCAGAGAATGTACGATAAGGAATGGCAGGTGTAAAGTATTCGGGGTCAGTGCAAACACTGGGAAAACTAGGCTGTCACCTAGAGTGGCTAAATTTCGGGGGTGGGTGGGGAGCATTGGTGTTGGGGCTGGCAAAAAAACCTAAGTAAATAAATAGGATCCAACAGTGGGAATGAGAGATCTTGATTTATTGCTATATGTCCACATGTACTAACACATATATATAGATTGCCATGAATATACATTGCAGTCTTTTCCAAAATGTCATATTCTCTCCCTCATTTTGCTTTTGCAACCATTTTACAAATGTGCACCTCTGCATGACTATTCCAAAACTGCAAACAAGTAAATAATACGAAAGAATGTAACTTGATCTCGCCCCACTATAGCATAATGATTATTGATTGCATAAATTGTGCATAGAATCATCTAGTGGCTGCTGCAGGAATACATTATTACATTATGTGAGCCATATTACTCATTATAATGTGCATTTTTTCTGGTACATATCCTGTGAAAAATGTAGAACAATAAGACTGTACAATCAATATCAGAACCTTTTACAAGTAAAAAAGTCTGTAATTATAATTGCAGAATTTTTATTCATACTAATCCACAATATTCTTTCCCAAAGGCTTTTTTTTAATGGTGGCAGGCCTGCAAGGCTTCACCGAGTGTGCCTAATATTCTCTCACCAGGCCTGAAGGTATGAGAGTCTATTGTGACTTTATGTCAACTGACTGGTAGAGGAGTATACAGACCAGATGCCCAGTTCAGCGCCAAAACGGCCCCTGCAATTCGGAGGCTCCATTCCTTATTTAAACCTAACAGGGAAGCTTCAACCACCAAATAGAGGCCTGAAAATTGAGCCAGGGCAGTTAGCACCAAGTACATCACAGTGGCTCAGAACAGCGATGATCCAATTTATTTTGTGGACACCAAAGGAGTGTTTCTGACCCAAAAAGGCAATCACAGTCTTCCTTAGGTCAGAGGACCCCAGTTTTCAGATTAAAAAGGGACCGATCACCCTAAAACAGGCACTGGCTTTGGACGCCTTTCAAAATGGAGCTGGCCATGTTGCCAGGACCAACTTAATTTTGAGATCGTAAAGGTTACTGCACCAGGCAAAGTCCTCCTGTTGAGTCAGTACAGAGTATGTTTGATGCTGAAGATTTGTACACCTTTGATTAGTTTTATTTCAAATATATATTGACCACATCAATAACTTAATCTGTTTTACTGGACAAATCTTTATCTTGGCCTACTTTTGGCCAGCTACTGTTTCTGTAACTGAAGTCATTTGAGCAACTGATGGGAATTCTATTGATTGTGGGGAAAAAAGTTTTTTTTTTCAATACTGGTTAATAAAAGGGGATATAATAATCTAAAAAGGATTGTTTGATGTAAAAGGTAAGTGATTGATATTATCCGGTTTAACAAAGGAAGTAGTGTTGGAATACAAATGCATTCTTCCAACGTTAACAAATGGACAAATGTATTGTAGGGTGCAGCACGTCTTGAGAAGATAATATTGTGCTTCTTAAATGTCTTCCTAAAGGCTAATAAGGAAATATGGGAATCTGTGTGTAGTCAGACGGGAATGTGTATAGGAAAATTGATGGCCAGGATTTTCCAGACCCGTCGTGGTGGGACCTGACGTGGGAGATCTGGCGGCCAAGACAGAAGTCCATTGACTTTCAGTGGGAATGGACAATCCTGGCAGCAGGCAGGGCCAAAAAACCCCACCCTACATTTGTATAAGTGTTTAACCAGATCCAGGATCAAAACACCGGGGGCTAAAAATTCATCGATCTGCCCCTTGCCTTTTCAGGCATGGAGGTCACAATTTGCTATCTGCCTACCCTGCTGAGGCAGTCAGCATGCACCTTTTCTTTTGATTGTAGTGTTCAGCTGAGCACGAGCCTTTCTACGGGGTGGATAAATGTTCAGCAGGGGCCTAGCAGCGTACGAGGCTAACAAGTTAGCCTTCGTTTCTTAAAGGCAATCTGTTCCCCTTAAAGGGGAGCTGCACGCATTACAAGGGAGCTGCTGCTGACAACCAGAAGTGAAATTGGTTGCAAATGGAGATCAAAAAATAGACACCAGAGAAGAGAGAGGGTGCCCAGGTTCACAGATGTAGCGCTGCAGGTCAAAAGATTAGAAAGGCCAGAAAGCCCTCAGTGAATGCCACTCAAAGTGCTTGAGAGTAGGTGGCCGGGGAGTTCAGGTTCCAGAGTCTACCTCTGTGCACCTGGCAGCAGTGCCAGCAGTTCAATGATCTCACATGGGTGATCAAGGTCATGATTCAGATGACATCTCCTTTCCATCAACAACTGTACCACATACCCATCACATACCCATCACATACCCATCACTCACCCATCAGCAGTCTCTAACAGTCAAGATTCAGGCTTAATGTTCAGATATTCCCTCCACCTTACCCTCATAGACCTCTCAATAATGCCAGTGTCACACCCATCT
Organism: Mustelus asterias; assembly: GCF_964213995.1. Taxonomy (NCBI): domain Eukaryota; kingdom Metazoa; phylum Chordata; class Chondrichthyes; order Carcharhiniformes; family Triakidae; genus Mustelus; species Mustelus asterias. The sequence goes on along the minus strand of NC_135818.1, from coordinate 50,363,316 downwards.
TTTGGAGCCTTGACATGCCTCCTGCTATTGAGCTATGGCAGGCATATCACCCAAACAGCAACACAATCACTGACATTTTACCTTATTTCTTGAAGGGCAAGGTCACACACACTCAAAGGGAACAGAGCAGAGCTGGTGAGGGACAGGAATGCTGCTCTCCAGAGCCCTATAGAGGAATTGGTGCTCCACATCATGGGGGAGATGGTGGTGTAATGGTAATGTCACTAAGCTAGTATTTCCAAAGGCCGAAGTGACTGCTCTGGGAGCAGGGGTACAAATTCCACCATGGCAACTGGTAGAATTTAAATTCAATTAATAAAAAACCTGGAATCAAAAGCTAACCACGAAACTGTCACCAATTGTCATCGGGTTCACTATTGTCCTTCACTAAAGTCCTTTAGGGAAGGAAATCTGTCACTCTTAGCTGGTCTGGCCTACATGTGACTCCAGACCCACAGCAACTCTTAATTGCCTTCTGAAATGGCTTAGCAAGCAATTAAGGATAGGCAGCAAATGCTGGCCTTGACACTGATGCCTACGTCCCGTGACAGAATAAATAAAAATCATGGGGCTGATTGCAACAAAGCTTGTTGTGTCCAACGTTGCTGAGAACATGTAAAGCCTTCTGGAGCCTTTACATATGGAAGTTTAGACATGCAGCAGAATAGGTCGGAAGTAACACTGAATCAACAATCATATCTAGAAACTGTTAGTCGTATCTTAAGAAATTACTTAGAATTGTCACAGAAAGACAATATTAAATCTAAAGACATAACAGAGCAAATAAGAAGCTTGATTGAATAGTTAAATTGGTTATGTACTCAGACAAGACCTGATGCCAGATTTGATGTATTGAAACTAAGTACTATGATGTTGCACATAATAATTGAGGATGTTTTAAGGGCAAATGAAACATTAAGTAAATTAAATGCAGAGAAATGCATACTCAAGTTTCCAGCCTTGCGTGGTCTGATGGTCATGAAATTAGTCCTCTTTAGTGACGTTTTCCATGACAATATTCAGGATGAGTATTTGAGTACAGCTGGGGTTATGATATTCTTGGCGAGTGAAAATGGCAAATATTGTCCCTTGGCCTGGCAAGCTAAGAAAATAAAACGTGTGGTTAAAAGTACCTGAGCTGCAGAAACGCTAATAGAAGCAAATATGTTAAGGGATATACATACAAGGGGCATTTTGGGAATGTCTTGTCCATTGAATACCTTGTAGATAACCATTCCCTGTGGGATGATGTACATTTGACAAAGAGTGTGGGTGGAATTTTCCTGTCCGCCTGCCACGGAAATCGTACCGGGCAGGACACGGACCATGCAAAGGTCCACTGACCTCGGGCGGGATTTTTCGACCTTGGGGCAAGTGCGGCCGGAAAATCCTGCCCTGTGACTGGACAGGAATTCGCACCTCCAGCAATAAGTGTTCACGTAGCTGCTGGAAGAGGGGGCACAGGCTGGCATGCTGTCCAGAGTTGGGTACGTGCTGGATGGCAGCATGACGTGCATCAGTGGATGTCCAGCTCACTGTCTTGGCCATGCACAGCCTCCTAAACTAGGGCTGTTCTCTCTGGAGCGGAGGAGGCTGAGGGGAGACTTAATAGAGGTTTATAAAATGATGAAGGGGATAGATAGAGTGAACGTTTAAAGACTATTTCCTCGGGTGGATGGAGCTATTACAAGGGGGCATAACTATAGGGTTCATGGTGGGAGATATAGGAAGGATATCAGAGGTAGGTTCTTTACGCAGAGAGTGGTTGGGGTGTGGAATGGACTGCCTGCAGTGATAGTGGAGTCAGACACTTTAGGAACATTTAAGCGGTTATTGGATAGGCACATGGAGCACACCAGGATGATAGGGAGTGGGATAGCTTGATCTTGGTTTCAGATAAAGCTCGGCACAACATCGTGGGCCGAAGGGCCTGTTCTGTGCTGTACTGTTCTATGTAAACGTAGTGCTCAGTCCTGATTGCTGGTGACAAGACATCTCAGGCAGGTGGGGTACTCCCATCCATACTGACACCCGATCGAATGGAATTTCCCATTGGCCCATTGAACCTTCCTCAGCCCACAATTTGAGGCATCTCGCGGTAAGCCCCTCTATGCCATTCCACTCTGCGTGGTGGGGCTTCCTGTACAGGATGCTCCACACCTTTCAACTTCTTGCCTTTGGTAAGAAGTTTCACAGCACCAGGTTAAAGTCCAACAGGTTTATTTGGTATCACAATCTTTCAGAGCGCTGCTCCTTCACCAGGTGAGACTTCTTACTGTGTCCACCCCAGTCCAACGCCGGCATCTCCACACAATTTCTTGCCTTTGTCCGGGTTGCCACCCATAGGTGACTGGGGCCCCCAGTGGCAGGAGTCCTCCATTTTTCATCAGAGATTTAGAATGGAGGGTTTTGCAAGCAGTAGTCTCAGGTAATGACAGGTTAATTTGGTTCACGGTCTTCGGAATCAGCTGTATTATCTATGGCTTTGTGGAGTCCATGTTCCACATGCATGTAGGTTGGGTGAGGTTGGAGCCCCTCTTTCCTATTTGAAGGGCCTGTTTCTGAAAGTTTCGTTGCACTTCAGCCCCCAAATTCTAAATGCCAAATTCACGTAAAAACTGGAGTAAATCCTGCTGGTTTTTTTAAGTAAATTTTCAAAGTGAATCTCCCACACTCTGTGCATCACAGAGTGCCCTAGCGGGATTCACGAAGAGAATCAGTGGGCGGAACCTATTCCCGCTGGAGAGGCCGGCAGCATAGTGAGCCACTGCGCATGCGCTGATCTGTCAGCGCTGAGATCGGTGCATATGCAGTATCCCTGCACTGCCGGCCTCCCAATCGCTGGCCAGTTCGATCGCTGGCTAGCCCCATGACCCCACATCGCTATCCTGCCGATCTCCGCACGCCGCACCAGGCCAGCACCGACCCCCCCCCCCCCCCCAGCCCGCATCAAACTCATCCGCCCCCCCCCCTCCCCCACCACTGACAGTCCCAATCTCCCAATCCCACTCCCACCAGCAGCCACCCCCCCCCTCCCCCCCACCTCAGTTCCAACACTCCCAGCAGGCCGATCCCTCAGTCACAATCCAATGGCCAGCCCCAATCAGCCCCTTCCCTCCCTCTGTTATTGATCCCGACTGCAGAGTGGCAGCGGGAGCCCCCCACCCCTGCCAATCTCCCCCCCACCTCCACCAATATCCCTCCCCACAGGCCCCACCAGTAGGCCCCAACCCTCCTCTGGCCCCACCCCCTTGGCACAGCCCGATGCCCGGTGGGCAGGACCAAGGTGCCCTTTGGGCTGTGCCAGGGGACCAGGCTGACAATGCCAAAGGGGCACCACCGCCGCCCCCCCCCCCTTACCCCCGACCTCCCTGGGGGCCTCCACAGCTTCCCTTCACTCCAGCGGGGGGTCACGCCGCCAGCTCCCCATTCATGAAGAGTTGTTGTAAACCCCGCTGGAGTGAAACATTCCTGGCGGGGCGCAGGAGGCGCTTGCGGGCCTAGAAACTTCAGTCCCGGGCCTGCTAATAGGATGGAAAATTGAATTTAAATATTTAAATCAGCTCCACGCCATTTTCTGGTGCGGGGTTGACAACTCCAGAAATCTGGTGGCTGGAGACGTGCTGAGGTTGTGGTGCCCAGCAGGGATCCCGCTAAACAGCCTCCACTTGAGTCTCCCAGCCTGCTGTGCTGCTGGAGCAGGGCAGTGAGCTGGGAGAATCACCTCCCTGCTGTTTGGTCAGCTAGTGGAGACATGTGTGGGCAGACTGGAAGATCTCCTGGTGGTTCTGCTCCTGGGTCTGATCAGGGTGGCCATTAACATGTCCCAGCAGTGGGTGCTTGAGTGGGTCGTTGAACCCGACTGACTGCCCCTCTTCCATGGTTCCGTCTCCACAGGTGTCTTTGCAAAGGGAGCACGCGGTATCCACCAATCTGCTTGTGCCCATCCGCCACTGGTGAGCGCCACAGAGGCTAGAGTGCATTAACACTTCCCAAAAAATGCTTAATTTAATTTACTAAGTTTCTGTAAAGATTTTTCTTTGTTGTCACTGTACCCCTTTTAGGGGCTGTTTTTTGGTTAGGTTATTTATTTAGTCATTGCTTGCTCCAAAATGTGTAAAGAGCAACTTCTGGGGCACTGGGTGTTGGTTAAGGAGGATGTAGACATTCGTAATGTTGCAGTTTGTAAATAAATCTAGTTTGAAGTAAAAAGATTGACATCTGGTTTCCTACTACAGCAACTGGCTGCAGAATGAATTAGCATCGTGAAGCCATGGTGGTGAAAGGGTGATCTCCTCAGGGACACAGTGTCTGAGTAAGCACTTCCGGACAACCCACCTGGAGGGAAGGGGGTCCCTGCTGCCTCCTCCTTGTCTCCTACTTCCAAAGTGGCCTGCAGGTACCCGCTCACAATGCCTGCGCATTCGTGCAAGGGCAAGGCAACCCACCCGCAGTAGTATGGGCAGGGAGTGGGGGCAGGGCAAAGAACCAGGTGCATGCAGTCACTGGCTCTCTGCACCAATGGAAATCCTGGAAAATCATGCGTCCGTTCATCCTGCTTCTCCATGGTGAGGTGGAAAACGATGAGATTGCCTCTCTTTGCAGACAGAGTCTCTGCCACTTCTTGGACACGACGATGGAGAGTATCCTGGGAGATGTTCACAATGTCGCCCACTCCGGCCTGGAAAGATCCAGTCAAGTGGAAGTTTAAGGTGGCAGTGATTTGTCCTTGCTTTGGACTGAGGTTTCAGGCCCTGTGGACGGAGGTCAGTAATCAACATTTTTGAATTGGAATTATCTTGGGCATTGCTCCTGGCCAAGATGGTGTGGTGTAGTAGCCCCTTTTAAGGGTAATTTCCCTGAAAGGGTCATGTGACCCACAGCTCCAATCGGGAGCGGGGGTGGGGACTCACTCAGACTTTCCTGGGCTTGATCCAGTAGTTGGAGTTTTGGGCCAGCCGGCATTAAGACTTTTTTCCTTGCTGTCATGTGTATAGTTATTCTGTTAATAAACCATTGTTAGTTCACTGACCTGAGTTTGAGCCTTATCTCTCTACACTGCGGGTGGAGATCTCAGAAGTGCTCTCTGGAAACTTATGGGTTGAGAGTGGCCTCTTATGGGTGGCCCTCCTCCCTCTTTGCAGAGATTCACCACACTGCACTCTCTGCTCCCTTTGCTTGTCCTGTTGCAGAACTACAGCCGCTGCACAAACTGCCCCCAAGGCCTGGTTCAAACCTAGTGTGGACAAGGTTACCAAATCCTCCATCCTTTTTGTGCAGATTCACCAACTCATTCAAGCAGTCCCAAACCACACTACTTCTCCAGACTTTCCAAAATCAGAAATCAGAAACACCTCACCTGAAAGTTAGACAAATGGTGCAAAGAATGACTAAAAGGATTGATAAGGAAGGAAGAATTAGAATACTAGAGAAAGATATCTAAAAATAGAAAAACAAAGAGTAATGTCAGAATTCCATCGCCTCACCTGACACAGAATCAGAGCGGGCGAGGAGTGGACAATGGAGATGTCCGTTGACCTCGGGTGGGATTTTCCAATCTCGCTCAAGCGAGGACATAAAATCCCACCCTAAGAGTTTCCGCAGATATTTAAAAAGTAAAAGAGTTAACAAAACAAGCATTGGCCCAATGGAAAGTGAGTCTGGGGAATTAATAATGGAAAATAAGGACAAGGTAGATGAATTCAACAGGGATTTTGCATCAGTCTTCACTATAGAGGATACGTGTAACATCCCAGAAATGGCTGCAAATCAGGAAATGGAAGGGATAGAGAAACTCAAGAAAATTACAATCATCAGGGAAAGGGTACTGAGCACGTTGGTGGAACTGTGGGCTGGCAAGTCTGGGGTCCTATGGGACTTTGCCCCAAGGGTCTTAAAAGAAGTGGCAAGAGAGATAGTGGATGTATTGGTTTTAAGTTTTCAAAATTCCCTAGATTCAGGGAAGGTTCCATTCGATTGGGAAATAGTGAATGTAACTCCTTTACTCTGAAAGGGAAGGAAGGGGGTCACATGATGCGGGAACAGCTGTGCTTTTGCAGGCTCTCCTGCTACTCATCTTTTAATCTATTTTTTAATTCTGATGCACAAGCCATAATTATTTGATCCTGACGTGTGTGATCTGTTCTATGTTCCTGGAAGATCCCGGCCAAATTTTGGTGACGGAGCTGAGTTGAGGCACGAAGATCCTCATTAGATTGAGGTGGTCGGAGACAGCCAGAGTGGGGCCCAGCTCGCTGTTTCGCTGGTGAGTGGGTTCACGCATTGGCAGTGCTTTAGGCATCAAGATGATGGCTGCCATTATGAGGGAAGTTGTGGATGACAGTTTCAGCTCCCGGGCCCAGATTATTGGTGCTCACACTGATGAACTGCGAGATATCCTAAAGAGAATGGATGAAATGGAGGAGAGGTCAGTCGTGGGGGCAGTTTCCTTGGTGGGGGCTCACTTCCATTTCTTGGAAGTCCTGCTGTATGCTATATTGAACATCCTGGTTGATTCAGGGAGATGGGGCCAGAGAAGGAATATCCGTGCACCGGTCTCTCGAGGGGAGCTGGGGATGAGTTCTTGGCCGAATGATATAAACCACCCAATAGTCAGCGAGAATTGGAGGAGCAAATCAGCGGAGAGATAGCTGACAACTGCAAGAAACACAAAGTTGTGATAGTAGGGGATTTTAATTTTCCACATATAGACTCGCATACTGTTAAAGGTTTAGACGGGGTAGAGTTTGTAAAATGTGTTCAGGAGGATTTTCTACATCAGTATATAGAGGTGCCAACTAGAGAGGATGCGATATTGGATCTCCTATTGGGAAATGAGTTAGGGCAGGTGATGGATGTGAGTGTGAGGGAACACTTTGGATCCAGTGATCATAATGCCATTAGTTTCAACCTGATCATGGATAAGGATAGATCTGGTCCTCGGCTTGAAGTTCTGAACTGGAAAAAGGCCAAATTTGATGAAATGAGAAGGGATCTGGGAAGTGTGGATTGGCACAGGCTGTTCTCTGGTAAGGATGTAAATGGAAAGTGGGAGGCCTTCAAAGGAGAAATTTTGAGAGTGCAGAGTTTGTATGTTCCTGTCAGGATTAAAGGCAAAGTAAATAGGAATAAGGAACCTTGGTTCTCGAGGGAGATTGTAAAACTGATTAAGAGGAAGAGAGAGTTGTATGAAATGTACAGGCAGCAAGGAACAGATCAGATGCTCGAGGAGTATAAAAAGTGCAAGAAGCTACTTAAGAGGGAAATCAGGAGGGCTAAAAGAAGACATGAGGTTCTTTGGCAGACAGAGTGAAGGAAAATCCAAAGAGCTCCTATAGGTATGTTAGGAGCAAAAGGATAGTGAGGGATAAAATTGGTCCCCTTGATGACCAGAGTGGTAGACTGTGTATGGAACCAAAAGAGATACTAAATGGTTTTTTTGCATCCGTATTTACTGAGGAAACGGGCATGGAGTCTACGGAAATAGGGCAAACAGGTAGGGAGGTCATGGAACCTTTACAGATTAAAGGGGAGGAGGTGCTCGCTGTCTTGAGGCAAATCAGAGTGGATAAATCCCCAGGACCAGACAGGGTATTCCCACGGACCTTGAGGGAAGCTAGTGTTGAACTTGCAGGGGCCCTGGCAGACATATTTAAAATGTCAGTATTCACGGGGGAGGTGCCAGATGATTGGAGGGTGGCTCATGTTGTTCCGTTGTTTAAAAAAGGTTCCAAAAGAAATCCGGGAAATTATAGGCCAGTAAGTTTGACATCGGTGGTGGGCAAGTTATTGGAAGGTGTGATAAGGGATAGGATCTACAAATATTTGGATAGACAGGGACTTATTAGGGAGAGTCAACATGGCTTTGTGCGTGGTAGGTCATGTTTGACCAATCTATTAGAGTTTTTCGAGGAGGTTACCAGGAAAGTGGATGAAGGGAAGGCAGTGGATGTTGTCTACCTGGATTTCAGCAAGGCCTTTGACAAGGTCCCTCATGGGAGGTTAGTTAGGAAGGTTCAGTCGCTAGGTATACATGGGGAGGTAGTAAATTGGATTAGACACTGGCTCAATGGAAAAAGCCAGAGAGTGGTTGTGGAGGATTGCTTCTCTGAGTGGAGGCCTGTGACTAGTGGTGTGCCGCAGGGATCGGTGTTGGGTCCATTGTTGTTTGTCATCTATATCAATGATCTGGATGATAATGTGGTAAATTGGATCAGCAAGTTTGCTGATGATACAAAGATTGGAGGTGTAGTGGACAGTGAGGAAGGTTTTCAAAGCTTGCAGAGAGATTTGGACCAACTAGAAAAATGGGCTGAAAAATGGCAAATGGAATTTAATGCAGACAAGTGTGAGATATTGCACATTGGAAGGACAAACCAAAGTAGAACGTACAGGGTAAATGGTAGGACTCTGAAGAGTGCAGTTGAACAGAGGGATCTGGGAATACAGGTACAGAATTCCCTAAAAGTGACGTCACAGGTGGATAGGGTCGTAAAGAGTGCCTTTGGTACATTGGCCTTTATAAATCGGAGTATCGAGTATAAAAGTTGGAGTGTTATGGTAAGGTTAGATAATGATGTGGAGATGCCGGCGTTGGACTGGGGTAAGCACAGTAAGAAGTCTCACAACACCAGGTTAAAGTCCAACAGGTTTATTTGGTAGCAAATACCATAAGCTTTCAGAGCACTGCTCCTTTGTCAGATGGAGTGGATATCTGCTCTCAAACAGTGCAAACAGACACAGAAATCAAGTTACAGAATACTAATTAGAATGCAAATCTCTACAGCCAGCCAGGTCTTAAAGGTACAGACAATGTGGGTGGAGAATGCTCACTCCACCCACATTGTCTGTACCTTTAAGACCTGGCTGGCTATAGAGATTTGCATTCTAATTAGTATTCTGTAACTTGATTTCTGTGTCTGTGCACTGTTTGAGAGCAGATATCCACTCCATCTGATGAAGGAGCAGTGCTCCGAAAGCTTATGGTATTTGCTACCAAATAAACCTGTTGGACTTTAACCTGGTGTTGTGAGACTTCTTACCAAGGTTATATAAGGCATTGGTGAGGCCGAATTTGGAGTATTGTGTACAGTTTTGGTCACCTAGTTACAGGAACATAGAACATAGAACATAGAAAGCCACAGCACAAACAGGCCCTTCGGCCCACAAGTTGCGCCGATCACATCCCCACCTCTAGGCCTATCTATAGCCCTCAATCCCATTAAATCCCATGTACTCATCCAGAAGTCTCTTAAAAGACCCCAACGAGTTTGCCTCCACCACCACCGACGTCAGCCGATTCCACTCACCCACCACCCTCTGAGTGAAAAACTTACCCCTGACATCTCCTCTGTACCTACCCCCCAGCACCTTAAACCTGTGTCCTCTCGTAGCAACCATTTCAGCCCTTGGAAATAGCCTCTGAGAGTCTACCCTATCCAGACCTCTCAACATCTTGTAAACCTCTATCAGGTCACCTCTCATCCTTCGTCTCTCCAGGGAGAAGAGACCAAGCTCCCTCAACCTATCCTCATAAGGCATGCCCCCCAATCCAGGCAACATCCTTGTAAATCTCCTCTGCACCCTTTCAATGGCTTCAACATCTTTCCTGTAATGAGGTGACCAGAACTGCGCGCAGTACTCCAAGTGGGGTCTAACCAGGGTCCTATAAAGCTGCAGCATTATCTCCCGACTCCTAAACTCAATCCCTCGATTAATGAAGGCCAGTACGCCGTATGCCTTCTTGACCGCATCCTCCACCTGCGAGGCCGATTTAAGAGTCCTATGGACCCGGACCCCAAGGTCCTTCTGATCCTCTACACTGCTAAGAATGGTACCCTTCATATTATACTGCTGCTTCATCCCATTGGATCTGCCAAAATGGATCACCACACACTTATCCGGGTTGAAGTCCATCTGCCACTTCTCCGCCCAGTCTTGCATTCTATCTATGTCTCGCTGCAACTTCTGACATCCCTCCAAACTATCCACAACACCACCTACCTTGGTGTCGTCAGCAAACTTACCAACCCATCCCTCCACTTCCTCATCCAGGTCATTTATGAAAATGACAAACAGCAAGGGTCCCAGAACAGATCCCTGGGGCACTCCACTGGTCACTGACCTCCAGGATTGATGTAAATAAGGTTGAAAGAGTGCAGAGAAGGTTCACAAGGATGTTGCCGGGACTTGAGAAGTTGAGTTACAGAGAGAGATTGAATAGGTTGGGACTTTATTCCCTGGAGCGTAGAAGATTGAGGGGAGATTTGATAGAGGTGTATAAGATTTTGATAGGTATAGATAGAGTGAATGCAAGCAGGCTTTTTCCGCTGAGGCTAGGGGAGAAAAAAACCAGAGGGCATGGGTTAAGGGTGAAAGGAGAAAAGTTTAAAGGGAATATTAGGGGGGGCTTCTTCACGCAGAGAGTGGTGGGAGTGTGGAATGAGCTGCCGGATAAAGTGGTAAATGCGGGGTCACTTTTAACATTTAAGAAAAACTTGGACAGGTTCATGGATGAGAGGGATGTGGAGGGATATGGTCCAAGTGCAGGTCAGTGGTACTAGGCAAAAAATGGTTCGGCACAGACAAGAAGGGCCAAAAGGCCTGTTTCTGAGCTGTAATTTTCTATGGTTCTATGGAATGTGAGAACTGGCTGCCATGTTTTCATAATCTCGAATCGAAGAATGGGCATTTTGAATTCAATGGAGCACGTTGTGTCCGGTCTTCAAGGCCTAGGGTCGGTCGCAGACACCAAGCATTGGCCTTACATTGTCTTGTTCTGGGTGTTCGCCACAAAGGGTCTACTCCCCCCGCTGGGGCCGAGGTTTCTCTTTATTAAGGCCTAGGGACAATGGCCTGGCGGAGGTGCAAAGCTTCAGCGGAATTCTGGATGAATCCTGGATGTTGCTCGACTATCCTGTCATGGCTTTGGCCTTTACAAGCTCCATGGATGGTTATATCATCCGGCTGTTCGTCATTAATCTGAACATTGTTCCCTTGTGATTATTGTCCTGATTTTGTGATATTGTTTTTTTATCCTGACAAGGGTGCGTTTGTCACCTGTTCTCCTGTGAAAATCGGGATTCGTTAATCCTGGACTGTACTCCCTGTAATTAATCCTTGTGTTGATCCTGTACTGTGCTTTTATTCATATTGATGGGGGCAATCCTGTAACTGAGCTCATAGTGAATTTCACTGATTATCCTGCGCAGGATAATCCTTATTAATCCTTGAATATATTAATTCTTATATATATAATATATATAATATATAATTTCATCTCTTCATTGATCCTGTTACGTGTTCTCGGAGATAGAAGTCCCTTCACCAAAATTCCTTTATTTACAAGATCCAACAACACTATACAGAGTGCTGTCAGTAACAACACTATACAGAGTGCTGTCAGTAACAACACTATACAGAGTGCTGTCAGTAACAACACTATACAGAGTGCTGTCAGTAACAACACTATACAGAGTGCTGTCAGTAACAACACTATACAGAGTGCTGTCAGTAACAACACTATACAGAGTGCTGCCAGTAACAACACTATACAGAGTGCTGTCAGTAACAACACTATACAGAGTGCTGTCAATAACAACACTATACAGAGTGCTGCCAGTTAGCAAACTACATCCAGAGTGCCAGAGGAACTGACACGCCTGTTTAAGTACAGAGCATGGGGCTCCCTGATTGGACCATCAACTGGGCCCTTATTCAGGGAGTTCATATGCAAGCAGGCCAACCTCAATTGCCTGATTAAAATCACTACAGTGGTTTATCACATTGATAGGGGCAATCCTTTGAGTGAGCATGGTAGTGAATTTTCGCTTGTTATCCTGTTATCCAGATATCTTGGTGATATCTTGGTGAGCCCAGGAGCATCCATTTACTAGAACTGTGTGGTTTTTATCTGTTTGGTGTGATCAGGGCGTCCTTTAAATATGGTGCCACAATCTCAGTGCAGCCGGGCATTGCTGAGTTGTTGTGGCCATGCCCTCCCACTTGATGGCCTGATACATGCACACCTGTGGCAGAGTGTGGTAAGAGCTGGAGAAAAAAACCCAGCATGTTTCTCACCAGAACCAACCATGGTAAGATTCCCCCCAGTGAATAAGAAGTTCATCATGAAAACTAACTGAAACAAAAAATGGCACAAATGCATAAGGTTAAAAAAATTACTGCCAATGGCTCAATTAAATTATTCATACATAGTTGAGCCAGACAGACCAGAAATCTCCATGGCTCAATTTTCAGGCTCAGTTAATTCACCTGATCCCCAGCAGGACATCTGTTGGAGTTCTACCAAACTCCCATGTTAGAGAGCAGAAAACTGTTAGAATCATATTGAGTAAGGAGTGTGGATATTGAGTGAGGAGTTTGGATATTGAATGAGAGGTGTGGATATTGAGTGAGGGGAATGAATATGAGTGAGAAGTATGGGTATGGAGTGAGGAGAATGGAGATTGAGTGAGGGGAATGGATATTGAGTGAGGGGAATGGATATTGAGTGAGGGGAATGGATATTGAGTGAGGAGTATGGATGTTGAGTGAGGAGTATGGGTATTGAGTGAGGGATATGGATATTAAGTGAGGGATATGGATATTGAGTGAGGGGAATTAATGAGTGAGAAATAGGGATATGGAGCAGGAAGTATAGATATGGAGTGAGGAGAATGGATGTTGAGTGAGGGGAATGGCTATGGAGTGAGGAGAATGGATATTGAGTGAGGAGTGTGGATATTGAGTGGGGAGTTTGGATATTGAGTGAGGGATATGGATATTGAGTGAGGGGAATGGATATGGAATGAGGAGAATGGATATTGAGTGAGGGGAATGGATATTGAGTTACGAGTGTGGATATTGAGTGGTGAGTTTGGATATTGAGTGGGGAGTTTGGATATTGAGTGAGGAGATGAATATTGAGTGAGGGGTATGAATATTGAGTGAGGAGTGTGGATATTGAGTGAAGGGTATGGATACTGAGTGAGGAGTGTGGATATTGAGTGTAGATATTGAGTGAAGGGTATGGATACTGAGTGAGGAGGATAGATAATGAGTGAGGAGTGTGGATATTGAGTGAGGGGTATGGATATTGAGTGAAGAGTGTGGATATTGAGGGAGACGTGTGGATATTGAGTGAGGAGTGTGGATACTGAATGAGGAATGTGGATATTGAGTGAAAAGTGTGGATATTGAGTGGGAAGTGTAGATATTGAGTGAGAGATATGGATATTGAGTGAGGAGGATGGATAATGAGTGAGGACAACATCATTCTAGTTTTGCTGTCATGTCCTCAGCCTTCCCCCATAATTGAATGATGTCTGTGGAATCATTTCTCAGCGTGGTGTCCAAGCCTTCAGGGGAGCCAGCCTGATGGACAAAAACCTGGTTAAAAAAGGAAGAATTTAACAAAATCAAAATAATGTCTTAAGACCAACCTTGGAACATGCAGTCCCTTGAAATGACTCATAGATTGTTCAGTGTATTTACAGATTGCACTCAGCCCCACCCTGGGGAGGGGGGATATTGATGATTTTTCTCTGGTCATATTGAAATATATTTCCTGAAGTGGCTACACCTTCCACATGTGCCGGGATGCTGATGTAAATTTCCACACTCTCAAACAGAGCTTTGAGTGCTGGGAATTGAGAGTCTGAGGAAGAATTCTCAATATACATCCTACCACACAAATTTCTCTACCCAAAGAGCGAAGGATAAAAGTTTATCTCTATTTGTGAGTTTTTACAGCAAGTGTCTGATTGGCATTTTGACTGCATATGACTGTCGACAAATGATGCTGACCCTAGTGCTCTTCCTGTGGAGGTTGCGGGAAGGCAGAGGGGAATCAATATCTTCCTGGACTTTCCTCTCTGCTGCTCAGGATAATACACCTAAACATACAGACCACCACCCCAACCCCCCGTACAATGCCCCAGCTTAGGTCAGATATTATAAGGTCAGATATTAAACTTAAGGCCTATCCAGTAATAACCCTCCATATGATGTATTTATCTACTACAGTGCAAGGTTTGTGTGAGATTACTCTAATTCAATTAGACCTCGTTAAACAATTGAAAACACACCTACCAAGCTGAGGGGGATTCGGAATATGGTGGGCCTCGGCCCTGTTTGAAGCATTTATTCCACATACCCAAGGGACAGAGAAGGTTGAATTTTCACAGGAGCTCTCCCGATCACTCCCGAACTCCACCGGAAGTGCACAAAGGAAGTGCCCAGAGAAATGACATTCCCAGAATATCTCCGGGGATATGTGCAGGTCCTCCGCTGAAATTATGGTCAATGATTGTATGAACCCGGCTGAAATTAAAATGTTTAATAATCTCTGCCAGAATTCAAGAGGGATGCAAATCCTGCAGATAAGCCACTGTTCATGGAGAGCAGAATCTCCGTTTGGCCACACCATCCTTGGGTTGGTGAGAGAATAATATGGTGTGGAGATGCTGGTGTTGGACTGGGGTAAACACAGGAAGAAGTTTCATACCACCAGGTTAAAGTCCAGCAGGTTTATTTGGTAGCAAAAGCCACTTTTGTTTTGATAGCTTTTGCTACCAAATAAACCTGTTGGACTTTAACCTGGTGTTGTGAGACTTCTTACTGAGAGAATAATACGTCAGGGTTTGCAGTCCATGGGGGGGGCGATTCTCCCAGCCCAGCTGGGAGACTCAAGCAGAGGCTGTCTCACAGGCTTCCTACTGGGTGCCACAACCTCCGAATGTTTCTGGCAGCTGGATTTCTGACGTTATCGGCTCCACGCCAGAAATCGGCACAGAATTGCATAAATTATTATAATACTTATTTGAATTTACTTTAAATATCATTAACAGGCCCGGGGAGCTGGAGGCCGGACCCCAATGGAGTGAGGTGGAGCCATCGAGGCCCCCCAGGAGGTCGGGGGTGAGGGAGGTTGCCCTCTGGCAAAGTGCCAATGCCCAGGGGACACCGTGGCACTGCCCACTGGCATCAGGCAGCGCCAAGGAGGTGGGTCCTAATGGGGGTATGGCCTCAGGGGAAAGAATTCAGTGGGAGTGGGGGGCTCCCACTGCCACTCTGCACTTGGGATCATGAGCAGAGGGAGGAAAGTGAGCCATCGGGGGGTGGCCATCGGTGTGGGGGGGGAGGAGGGGGGGTGGCGGGGAGGTCGGCCTCCGGGGGGGGGGGTGGGGCTGCCAGTAAGGGTGGGGGGGGATCAGGAGATTGGGGCTGCGGGGGCAGGGGAAATTGAGGTGGGCGGAGGTGGGGGACGGAGTCGAGGCTGGCCGGACATGTTCAGGGGACCAGCGATCAGGCTGTGAGGAGGGGTCACATGGTCAGCAATGGGGGGTTGCAGGGCTGGACAGCGATCGAGCTTGCCAGCGATCGGGAGGCCAGCAAGTGCAGGGCTACTGTGCATGTGCCGATCTCCGCTATGACAGATCAGCGCATGCGCAGTGGCCCACTCAGTGCTATGCTGCCGGCTCTCCAGCGGGAATAGACCCAGCACTTGGACTTTTAATGAGATTCAAGCTAGTGCACTTTGCACAGTGTGTGGGAGATTCATTTTGGACAGCCCTTAATATATCCTCTGCTTCAGCTCTGTCGCAATACATATAGTGGGTTTGGTCTTCCAGATTAAATGGGCCTTGAAACCCGTCCCACAGGACAAGGTCAGGACTATTTCACATTTTGCACAGGGAGCAGGATAATTTACGGTTCAGTTGGGCATTTACAGGGGGATGAAATCGCTGGAGCATTCTGCTGCAGTGTTGGCCCAGCTGTGTCGCCAAAGGTATTTTTGAAATTGGAAATGCAGTGAGCAGTTGCAGTGGAGAATCTCCAATTGGAATTCTAAATGGGCATGGAGACTCATGTCATTGCTGGGACAGAGGAACACACAGGGATCCTTTGCTCCCAATGTGGTGGGACAGATATGCCAGACTGTACGTCATTTTCCTGCCTCTGCTTATATTTTGATGGATGGAAATTTGCGTGTGAGTGCGGGTGGTTGGGGGCGAATGAAATTTGGCCACCCAATGTTTTTTTGTGAGTGTCCGTGATTGAAAATTAACTTCCCTGAGAGCCCTGTCCTCAATACCATTCCCAGCTCCTGCTGCCATTCCAGCTGAATGAACATTGTTCCACGGAAGGCAATGAACTGCACTCTGCTGAGAGTGGCAACAGGGAATAGCTGTGGGGAGTTCATAGACTCAGAGTCATAAAGCTTTACAGCACTGAAACAGGCCCTTCAGCCCATCATGTCTGCACCAGCTATCAAGCACCCATCTATTCTAATCCCATTTTCCAGCATTTGGTCCGTAGCCTTGTATGCTATGGTGTTTCTAGTGCTCATCTAAATGCTTCTTAAATGTTGTGAAGTTCCTGCTCTGTCACCCTTTCAGGCAGTGAGTTCCAGACTCCCACCACCTTCTGGATGAATAGGTTTTTCCTCAAATCCCCTCTAAATTTCCTGCCCCTTACCTTAAATCCCCTGGTTATTAACCACTCTACTAAGGGGAAAAGTTCATTCCACCTACCCTGTCTATATCCTTCATTATTTTGCGCACCTCGATCAGGTCTCCCCTCAGCCTTCTCTGCTCGAAGGAGAACAACTGAGGAGAATTTCCAGCATAAAGTGAGAGCGGGGAAGAAAGTGTCGACGTAAACATAAGTGAAGGAGGGCAGACCAAGCCTGAGGATTGGGCAAAGGGAGAAGAGCCCAAGTTTGGATTGAGGAAGAGAAAGAGAAGAATGTCAGCTTGACCTAATGGGAGGAACAGTACCAGCCTTAGCTGGGCAGACGGGAACCTGAATCGAGTGGGAATAGGTTCCTGAACCAAGGAGAGGCAGAGCAATAACTTGGCTGGAAAGTGAGAAGAATTCCAGCATGCATTGTGGGCGAGAGCAATAAGACTACCAGTTTGAATGGACAAGAAGGAGGGGACAATGGCTGGATGAACTTGGTAAAGGGAAGAGAAGTTGGCAATGGTGTCAGTATCGATGGGAGTGGAGTTCAGCACCAGTGTGCCAGCCAGAGCTAAGGGAGGGTAGAGATGATTGCCAGGCTTAGAATAAAGGGAAGGTGGGGGTGGCGGGGGCGGGGGGGGGGGGGGGGGGGAAGTATCAACATGAACAGAAGAACTGTAGAATCACCACAGTGCAGAAGGAGGCCATTCAGCCCATCAAGCCTGCACCGACAACCCCACCCAGGCCCTATCCCCGTAATCCCAAATATTTACCATGCTAATCCCTCTAACCTACACACTCCAGGACACTAAGGGGCAATTTATCATGGCCAATCTACCTAACCCGCACATCTTTGGACTGTGGGTGGAAACCGGAGCATCCGGAGGAAACTCACGCAGACACGGGGAGAACATGCAAACTCCACACAGACAGTGACCCAAGCTGGGAATCGAACCCGGGTCCCTGGCGCTGTGAGGCAGCAGTGCTAACCACTGTGCCATCGAACCATAATAAGTAAGATAGTAGAAGGCTAAAAAGGATTCCGAGAAAGAGGAGAAGGTGCCAGCATGAATCATGGGGTGCTGTGCAGTGTCAACTGAAACTGAGGGAAGGGTAAGAACAGCGGCAGCTGAAATTAGAGGGAAGAGAGTGAAAACTGAGAGAAGGATAATATGAAAGATGGGAACTGGGCCATTTTGAATATTGGGAGAGGGCAAGAAAAATGTTTCTTTTTCCAAAACGTATTTTATTCATAAAATGTATATTTCAAAACATTTCAAATTGAAATGCAGGAAGTGCAATAGAATTCAACTTTTCCCCTCATCGCATGGTCCACTTTGCGGGGCCTCAATACAATTTCAACACTCTCGATATTTGCAGTGTATCGTGTCAGGCAGACAGTCCGAGGGATTCTACTCGGTCTACTATGACTGAAAGACCTTCAGCGGTGGTCTTTCTCCATTGATCCGATGCAGCAGCTGCCCCAAGCTTTAGTGCGCACCTCAGCGCATGGCCTTAGACTTTGAAATGTGTCAGTCAGAAACACTTGGTCATGGACAACTCTCGGCACTGAAGACCGGCATATTTCAGGCAGATCAAAGAGCATCTTTCATCGAGTTGATGTGTGACGTGTGTTCCTGGACATAGCCCGTAGAGCACAGATTCCTGCATTACAGAGTCGCTCGGGATGAGCCTTGACTAAAACCACTGCATCTCCTTCCAGACCTCCTTTGCTTCATGCTATATATTTAAGTGGTTGTGTGATTGCTTTAAGAGCCAGTCACATGATTTGATGGTGATGCCATTTGTGTGGTTCATAGATTCTTGTTTAATTTCATTTTCTACTCTGTCCAGGCAGCAGCTCCTGCAAAATACCCTTCTTGTTACTTTACATCCACATGTGCAAACCACATCTTTCTCCTTTTGTTCAAAGCCCACAACCCCTGACATAGTGATTACACATAGATATATTCCTGAAGGGGTTAGGCAATGGTCTCTTCCCCACCACAGCCTCAGACTCCAGGTGTGCAGGAAGAGCTTTTTTCATCAATGGCCAAGCTACATCTTGGCGCTTGTTTGAAAATACTGGTGATGTGACATTTTGTCAAATGAGTCTGGCAGTCTGTTCAGGGAACCATCCAACAGGATCCAGCGTCTGCTTTCCCCACAAGGCCACTAGGACCTTACACATCATTCAGACTTGCGGTCAAAGGTGTCTTTCTGCGTAAACTTGTTCACGAGGAATAGGTAGTATCTTACAGTCCAACTGCTCGGAGAGTTCCATGGTAATGTGGCCAGACCCATCCTTCACAACACCAGGGACAGATACATGTAATGACACTTAATGTTTGTGTACCAAGGCTCCACGCACAGCTTGATGCAGTCACACATAAATGTAACCATTAAGATGGGGGATATGTTGGATACATTTTGACCCTCTTTATCTTTTTGTATATTATGCCGCTGTGAACATGATTTATTTATGACCTACATATAAAGTGGAAGATGGCTTGGGTATCCATCAAGGCACAGGAGTGAGGTATGGGCCAGACCTGCACCACATATAGCAACACTGAGAGCACCTCACACTTACTTATCAGGTTCTTACCTGATACCTTACAATGGAGAGGGAGCATCCCTCCCATGTGCCCAGATTTTGTTTCACCATAGCGCCTTCCAGTTTTTAGCACATGCCCCGGCTCTTCTGAACCATATCCCCAGCACTTTCAGATCATTTGACCTGACAGTGAAGGGGACAAAGGATCGCTCGACCCAGTTCCCAAAGAACATGGCCTCACCCTTGCCATGGTTTAATCTGATTCCCAAGACCTGTTTGAACTTGTTGCAAACATTCATCAGTCTGCAGACCGACAACAGATCCAAGCAGAAGCTGGTGAAATTATCCATAGTAAGAGTTTTAACAACACCCAGGTTAAAGTCCAACAGGTTTATTTGGTAGCAAATGCCATTAGCTTTCAGAGCGCTGCTCCTTCGTCAGATGGAGTGGATATCCGCAGATATTCACTCCATCTGACGAAGGAGCAGCGCTCCAAAAGCTAATGGCATTTGCTACCAAATAAACCTGTTGGACTTTAACCTGGGTGTTGTTAAAACTCTTACTGTATTTACCCCAGTCCAACGCCGGCATCTCCACATCGAAATTATCCATATACAGGGAGGCTATGACCTGAGTGCCTCCGCTGCCTGGGATTGTCAACCCTCTTAGTCCTCTGTCCTTATTGACTCGGCAACAGGTTTGATACAACATATGAACGGGATAGGGAGGAGAGGATAGCTCTGCCTGACACCAGAGTTGAACGGAAAGCTTTCTGAATCCCCCCCAACCCTCCTCCACTGATTGAAACTCTGCCATTAATGTTTGTGTAGAGCAGTTGTATCCAATTGTGGATTCCCTCCCCACGCCACGTTTTGGAGAATACATCCATCAGATAGGTGTGCGATATTCTGTCAAAGACCTACCCCTGGTCCAAGGTGATGAGGCAGGTATCCACTCCCCTCTCCTGCACAGAAGCAATCGCATCCCTGAATAGTATCTGAGATCTCCCTGCCGGTACAGCACAGGATCAGGGCGGATCACCGACTCCAGAGAACAAGAAAAGTGTGGGCAGGAAGCAGGTGAAAGGTGAGGAGGGAGAAGATAAGTGCCTTGGTGAAATGGGAGAAGGAGAGGGGGAGAAGACTGCATCCGTATCACCATGACAACCTCATAAACAATTTAGAATCAATTGAATAAACAAATTTCACAACAGAGCATGATAAAACATGCCCACAATAGGCGACAATTTTACTACAAAACTTTGATATTTTGATTGCAATCTTACGTTGCACAGTGATGGAGCGTCAGCTACAGTTGCAGCTCGTGTTATAATATCAGATGACTCTCTTTAACAAGGCCTTAAGTCCACATCCAGTTTGTTACGGCCAGCATTTTGTGTCCTTTTTTTCCTCAGCTTTTGCTAATTTTTCAGATTGGTGCATCGGAGTTGCTGTTAAATCAATGGAGGCTGCAAAAACCTGCTTATCATCATTTCCCCTCCAAAAATTATCAGTTCTGTCAAACAAGAATAACCGTTCAGAACATCCAGTTAAAATTTACTACTGGCATTCCAGTGCTTTGTTGAAACAGATGGCATTTAATCAGCAAATTATGTGGGCAGTTTACCACTATCCCTCAGGAACGGGGGAGTGTTTCAATTCACTTTTGTCTTATCTATTGACACAGCAGGCTATGCAGTAATAATGTAGCATCACAAATCAAACTTTTTGTCTTCACTGATCATGTCATCACAAGCCAACTTAATAGTCTTTCATTTAACATGGGGCTAAGAAAGCGTTTGCTTCCTCGCTCACTCTGCGTAGTTCAAGGGGTGTAACACAAAGCTGCTTTCTGACCTTTAGATCTTTAATCACTTCAGATAAATAATGACCTTAGACTCAGTGAAGCTGAAACTCCAGGGGGGTTCCGCCGTAACTCCAGACAGAACCCCCGTGAAATTTCAGCCCTATTTACAGAATTAACTGCATGTGTGATGTGGCCAGAATCTGAAGTTCTCCCTGACATCTTGTCCCACCGCTGAAGGCATTGACTCTTTGCAGGCATACAGTTTCACTAAGCATGCTCCAAGATCAGTTACTGCAGTAAGAAGTCTCACAGCACCAGGTTAAAGTCCGACAGGTTTATTTGGGATCACGAGCTTTCGGAGCGCTGCTCCTTCATCAGGTGAGTCAGGTGGCTGCACTGGAAACTACAATCCCCATCAGGCATTGCTGTCTGTCACATCCAGATCATGGTGCGCTAATGCCCTGCTCTTTGGGTCCATGATTCCAAATGAACCTGTTGGACTTTAACCTGGTGTTGTGAGACTTCCTACTGTGCCCACCTCAGTCCAACGCCAGCATCTCCACATTTCAGTTACTACAGGTAGCGAGCGGACCCCGTATCCAGGAATCTTGGGACAAGAGGTCCACTGGAGACGGGGATTTTCTGGTTCTTGGATCCTGGGGTGGAGTGGGATGAGGAGAGGGAGGGGGAGGAATAGGATAAATTAACACCGGGCTAATTTCTCCACCAGATTGAACCCAGCCATGACAGGGAAAGCAAAGGATGTGGGGCAGACAAGACTGGCTTCTGCCATTAATCCCGGACCCAAAGAGCAGGGGATTAGCGCACCATGATCTGGATATGACAGACAGCAATGCCTGATGGGGATTGTAGTTTCCAGGGCAGGATCCAGATTTCGGGTCCTTCCAGATTTTGGGACGCTGGATAAGGTGCCTGTATTCTTCCATTGGGAGCCTTTGATGGTGACTGCTGGGGATAGTATTCAACCACAGTGGATATCAAAGCCTTCACTTGATTTCTACACTTTCAACAATGGTCAATGGAATGCAATCAGAAACACTGAACATTTTTTCCTCGTGCTAACTCGTAGGCATTTAGACCAACTATACCAGCTGAGAGCTGCCAACTTGCAGATGGAACCTGGGATTTTCTTATCTCTACAACGTATATGTCAGTGCCTTAACCAGCAGTGATGTAGCCTGGGAGATAGAGTCCGGAATTCTTCAGAAGTTATTAATGGTGGAACCCGGCTGAAATTCAGGGAAGCTTCGGATAAGACCACCGACAAGATTGAGAAGACAAATGAAGAAGTGGTAATCAGCAAGTGTGGGTTTCAATGGTGATAATTAGAGAAGGACAGATTGGAAAAATAGTAAGTGTCAGCCAAGTTAATGATCCGATCACCACGGTGGGTGAGAGCTTCATTTTAACACAGAAATCTCTATTTATGGGATGAGGATCAGCAAAATTAACATATCTCATTGCCCTCATGAGGAATCTAGTAATCCACTAGTAGTGAGTGGGAAAAGGGGTAGGTATTTGCTGGTGTTATATACTAAAGCAGCCAGCTCACTTCAGCAGCAAAGATAAAAGATTGAAAAGATTGCCAGACAATGGGTTACTTAACCAGTTAATGAAGCTTTATTTGATAGATGCTCACAGTCCAAGATGAAAGAGGAGTGGAGTGTGTGGAGTCTGCACATTCTCCCTGTGTCTGCATGGGTTTCCTCCAGATGCTCCGTTTCCACCCACACTCAAAGAAGTGAGGGCTAGGTGCATTGGCCATGCTAAATTGCCCCTTTGTATCAGAGGGACTAGCAGGGTAAATATGTTGGGTTGCGGGGATAGGACCGGGTGGGATTGTTGTCGGTGCAGGCTCGATGGGCCGAATGGCCTCCTTCTGCACTGTAGGGGTTCTATGAGAATGGAAATCTCCCAAATGCCTCTGATGCTGTCATCATGTAATAATGCAACACTGAGGTGCATTGATTTACAATACATAACAGCTGATCTGTGATTTGTTAATACATATTGTAAAGTGGAGATTCCCTCTAGCTCTGTATCAGGCAATTTCACTGCTCATCTCTGTCAGCTCCTTGAATATTTCAGTTCTAAGATTTTGAGTTGTTGATGCTGTAACTGAGAGTAAAATGGGCTGTTCAAGAAGTTCCCTCTAATTTATGTTATTTGGCAGGTGATTAAGATGATGAAAGGATGGAATGTGTGGTGGATCTGGGTTATCTTTGATCTTCTTTGCCCATATCTACAGGCAAAGGGAACCTCGCTTGGAATTTTGTAGGCAAATTGTGTTCTAATTGGGGTCACAATGGAAGGAGTGACTGAGTAGTGCCCAGCTCTCCCCATTATCTAACATACAGCTAACCAGTTACATTTCTCCTTCAATGGCAACCCAATGGCCATAGGGGAACTCAGCCATAGTGATGACTTTGAAAGTCAGGAGAAGGCTTTCTCTTGCTTAGGGTCCTTGTATGGCCTTGGGGTAAGCTTGCACGGACTGCTTTATTATATGAATCTTTATGCTCAAAATCTTCTTAGGTTCAGCATCGCCAGCACTCCAATAACCAGATCTTGCACCTCTACATCTGCTCAACTTCTAGGCAAACAATATCAAGACTCAGTAATGACCAGAGAGAATCTTTATCCTGTATTACAGCTGCCGGAATGTACTATACACCACCACATAGAATCATAGAATCCCTACAGTGCAGAAGGAGGCCACTCAGCCCATCGAGCCTGCACCAACCACAATCCCACTCAGGCCCTATCCCTATAACCACATGTTTACCCTGCTAATCCCTCTGACACTAAGGGCAACATGGCCAATCAAACTAACCCGCACATCTTTAGACTGTGGGAGGAAACCGGAGCACCCGGAGGAAACCCACACAGACACGGGGAGAATGTGCAGACTCCGCACAGACAGTGACCCGTGGCTGGAATTGAACCCGGGTCCCTGGCGCTGTGAGGCAGCAGCGCTAACCATGATATTCCTCTTTTTGAAAAGCAGGCTGCGCGTAACCTAATCAGGTCGAGACTCAGACTTTTTAACCAAACAAATGGTTTATTTAAATAAAACAGGAAAATGAACAATATGCAGCACCACCTTTCGCGAGATATATATATTCTTTGCACAGACTTTAAAACCAAAGCTCGCTTCTTACGCTGTGAAAATCCTGCAGTTTCAGACTGACCTGGCTTCTCTGTTGTACCAACACAAACTAAAAACAACCTTCCATTGGCTGAAAAACATCAAACTGATTCTTGAAGGAAACAGATTTCTCTCATTAATACAATCCAAGCCCCAATACAGAAACAAAAAGCTGCATTTCCTTTATCAATGTGAAGCATGTATTCGATCCCAGATAGTGCCATGTGATGCCAGTCACGCAATGTGAAATCTGTAGCCTCCAATGTCACCACAGCCAATCCCCGCCAGACTCCCAGGCCCTACCATGTGGAGTTCATATTTAGTGAGAGATCTAAAGTGATCTGGTCCTTTTCTCTTAATCCATAACTCCCTTGTTTTTTATTCTCTTAACACTGCAAGTTGAGAAATTTGGTTTGATTTATTGTTGTCACGTGCATTGGGATACAGTGAAAAGCGTTGTTTCTTGCGAGCTAAGCAGACAAAACATACTGTTCATAGAGTACATAGGGGAGAAGGAAAGAGAGAGAATGCAGGATATAGTGTTATAGTCACAGCTGGGGTGCAGAGAAAGAGCAGCATCCAAATCTGTAAGAGATTGAAATAGAACATTGTTAGAGAGTTCATAGAATCCCTATAGTGCAGAAGGAAGACATTTGGCCCATCGAGTCTACTGACCACAATCCCACCCAGGCCCTATTCCCATAGCCCCACACATTTATCCTGCTAATCCCCCTGACACTAGGGAGAATTTAGCACGGCCAATCAACATAGCCCACGCATCTTTGGACTGTGGGAGGAAACCAGAGCACCCGGAGGAAACCCACACAGACACGGGGAGAAAGTGTAAACTCCACAGAGACAGCGACCCAAGCTGGAAATTGAACCTGGGTCCCTGGCGCTGTGAAGCAGCAGTGCTGACCACAGTACCACCGTATCGCTCTTTAAAAGAGTTACTGTACAGTTTTAAAAGCATAGAACGAGAGTAAAAGATAGAATTAGAGCTGGGGACAGCTCGCAAGAAGTCACCTCGCTTCGGCACCATCTTGAATCATTAATTAAATTAGAAGTTTGAAGTGTGGGCAAAAAAGTGAAAACCAAGTGGCCATTCTGCCCCTCGGTGTGTGTGCAAGGAAACGAAAACACAGGTTAGCCACATGGTAGGTCTGTTTTATGGGGCCTGCTTTCCACAGTGCAGATTGAAGTGACAGAATAAAAGCGTGTCCTGCGGCGTTCTTGACATGCATGTAAAGCCCAGGTCTGTTCTCTGAAAAAGCTTCGAGGTGAAACAGGATGAGAGGAATATGTTAACATCTTGGATACTTTGCTCATCAGTTTAATATTGTGAAATGCTCCTCAGCCTTACCTTGGCAGAGCTGCTCCAGGCACTAATCTTTTTCTTTATCTGCTGCCACACCCACCGAATATTTGAGAACTGCAACGACTGTGGTATTTCCTGCTAAAGCAGTTTGAATGTTTCTTCTGTGAGGAGGATGCCCTGTGAGGCCAAAGAAAGCAAACCTCCCTGCCAGAACCTCTTTCATAAGCACTTCCAAACATGCCTCAGAGAAAGGAATTGATGGGCATCTTTCTTCAACCTGATCTCTTTGTGTGCCAAACAGGTGGATCAGCCCCTTTGAACAGAAGCTGCAGCCTTTAAGAGCGCTGTCTGCATTGCGTTTCCTGTCCCCCCTTCGTTCTTCCACTCAGTAATATAGAATCACTACAGTGCAGAAGGAGGCCATTCAGCCCATCGAGTCTGCACCGACAACAATCCCACCCAGGCCCTATCCCCGGCACCCCACGTATTTACCCTGCTAATCCCCCTGACGCTAAGCAACAATTTAGCATGGCCAATCCGCCTACCCTGCACATCTTTGGACTGTGGGGAAAAAAAGTACAGCACCCAGAGGAAAACCACACAGATACAGGGAGAATGGGCAAACTCCACGCAGACAGTTACCCAAGGCCAGAATTGAACCCTGGGTCCCTGGCGCTGTGAGGAAGCAGTGCTAATCACTGTGCCATCGTGCTGTCCCAAAGGTAGGCCCAACAGAGTCCAGGAACTCACTGTGAGTTGCTGATGATCCCTCATTAACAGAAATCTCACAAGATTGCCCTATCACAAGGTTAGTGAGAATTCTGTTTGCTGCGAATAGTTACTGCCATTTTAGTGTTCGGACCAGAAAATGTTCTCTGGGGTGAGGTCAGAAGGAAAAACGTAGGAGGAACGAGTGGAACGGCGACAGGGTAATGATTCTTTTTAAAATTTATTTTACAGGATGTGGGTGTTGCTGGCTAGGTCAGCATTTATTGCCCATCCCTAGTTGCCCTTCAGAAAGTGATGGTGAGCTGCCTTCTTGAACGGCTGCAGTCCCTAAGGTGTAGGTACAACCACTGTGCTGTTAGGGAGGGAGTACCTGGACTTTGACCCAAAATAGCAACTAGAGACAGACAAGGGGAGAGTGACCGGAGGAGAGATTGGGGGCAAGGGTTGGATGACAAGACTGCATCGATAGGAACAACATGTGAAGGAAAATTCAGAGAATGCTGACACAGATTAAACATCAGCTTTTATCACTGATGGTAATACAATTTCCAAGCTGATCTCAGGGTAAACAAATTATTATTATCAAGCTCATGTTTGGTTGGAAGTAAAAATTCACAGCAACTGAGGGAGGAAAGCAACAGGTTCCTGGTATCTGGCTTCCACTTTTGTCTATAGTGTGGAGAAAAAAAAGCAGAAGGAGGGAAAACACACACAGTGAAAGATTAGTTTTATCACAACTGGGATAGGTGATGGCCCTCCTCAACTATCGCTGTTATCAACAAAACGGGATTCCAGCTTGCTCTAGTCTGGTTTTTCTTTGGTTTAAAACAAAGTTGATCAACCCAGTTACCCCTCAGGCATACCGATTACCCACTACACTCCAGCTAAAACTCCTGCTGCCACACTTAAAACATGATCATATTTGAATGTTTTACGGCACCACAAAAGCAAAACAATAAAATTGTACATTAGCGGTTTTACTCCTGGCAGATGTGCCCTATAGTAACGTCTCGTCCAGTGACATTTGACAGCATGAATATGTGGTGCAAACTATCGCCAGTTTATATATACTTCCCAAATCTACGTTACCTATCACTTCATGGTGATGTGTTAAAGATAAGAAATGCAATGGAATATATCCTTCAGTTGAAATAAATACAACACAAATTTCAGTCTGATTAAATCCATTGCAGAACAGTAATAATAATCTGTTATTTTTTACAATTGTGGCATAGTGCACTGCAGGAGAATACATAAAGAATAAATTGTACCCTTTACAACTCAAAATTTAAATTTCAGGAATGGCTTACAGTTTCCGCTTTGCAAACAGGTCAAGCTTACAATTTTCCCTTATATTATGTTGTCACACTTTGACGTCAGGGCACCTCCGAAAAATGTTTTTAAAATGATCTGAGACATTTCAGTACAGATATAAAATGTAGTCTTAAAGTTTATTTAATAGTGTCACAAGTAGGCTTACATTAACACTGCAGTGAAGTTACTGCGAAAATCCCCTTGTCGTCACACTCTGGCACCTGTTCAGGTACACTGAGGGAGAATTTAGCATGGCCAATGCACCTAACCAGCATGTCTTTCGGACTGGGGGAGGGGAAACTGGAGCACCTGGAGGAAACCCACGCAGACATGGGGAGAATGTGCAGACTCCGCACAAACAGTGATCCAAGCCAGGAATCGAATCCAGGTCGCTGGCACTGTGAGGCAGCAATGCTAACCACTGTGCCACCATGCCACCCCTAACTGTCGGGAATTGATTTTCAATTCAACAACGGATATAGTTGATTAATGTAAAGCTTGCTTTAAATATGAACATCAATTTTTTTCTTCAGTGCAGTTTCTTTAGTATTGATGTGGAGATGCCGGCGTTGGACTGGGGTAAACACAGTAAGAAGTTTAACAACGCCAGGTTAAAGTCCAACAGGTTTATTTGGTAGCAAAAGCCACACAAGCTTTCGGAGCTCCAAGCCCCTTCTTCAGGTGAGTCTGTGTCTTTATATGCCCTGTTTGTGAACAGAATTCCCACTCACCTGAAGAAGGGGCTTGGAGCTCCGAAAGCTTGTGTGGCTTTTGCTACCAAATAAACCTGTTGGACTTTAACCTGGTGTTGTTAAACTTCTTACTGCCTTTAGTATTACACAGCCTGATAAAGGGGCTTCCCTCACTGTTTTGATGGCATCTTAATCTGTCTTTTTTATGTAGATTCTAATTAATCTGCTGCACATGATCAACATTCTTTATTTTGGTGTGGATTTTCACAGTTGCAATGTCACCATTTTATTCCCTTAATCTCACTGGTTCATCTCTTCGAGTGATAAATTGGGATGATTGGAAATTCAAAATGGCGGTACAACAACAAAAATTTGTGTTTATACAGCACTTTTAACATAGTGAACTGATGCAAGGCACTTCACAGGGACATTATCAAACAAAATTTGACACCAAGCTGCATAAGGAGATGTTAGAACAAGGTGACAGATAACCAAAAGCTTGGTCAACGGGATAGGTTTCATGGAATGTTTTAACCGCAGAGAGGGTGGCAAAGGCAAGACGTACAGGGATAGAATTCCAGAGTTTTAGGTCCTCGGCTTATAAAAATTGGGCCTCATCTTCCAATTAGGCACTTTACAGCCTTCTGGAATTAACACGGAGTTCAAAAACTTCAGACCATGAACTCTCTCCTCCAACATTACTCCCATTTTTAATCCAACTTTATTGTCCCAATACCTACTCCCCCCCCCCCCCCACCACCCCGCCCCACCCCACAGGGCCATCCATTATTTTTTCTTAAGTTTTGCTTACACAGAGCTCTGACCTTTGCTCTGCTATTAACACATTCAGCCATCTTATCTTCACACCACCATTAGCAACTTTTTTAGTCTTTAACACGGCCATTGACACTCCTTTTGACTTGTATCCCTGACATCTTTGTCAAAACTCCCCCAGCTCCCGCCTTTCCCTGAGATCCTACTTTGCTCCACCTGCTCCACCCATACTTAAATAGCATAAAATCTATAGCATTTCTCTCTCTCTTTAGCTCTGAAGAAGGGTAACACAGACTTGAAACGTCAACTCTCTCTCTCTCCACAGATGCTGCCGGACTTACTGAGTCTTTCCAGGATTTTCTGTTTTTATTTCAGACTTCCAGCGTCTGCAGAATTTTGCTTTTATGATAATGGTGATGTGCAAGACTTCAATTATTTGACTAACTGAGGGACCAATGTGAATCTCTAATATTGTTGCAAAGTTGAGTAGCGTAGTTGTAGATTTAGTGTTTGTGAAATCGTAAAATGCTAGGGGAAAGCATTGCATGGTCCCTTTAAAAGGTGGTGCTTTTTCTGTGCTTAGAAATGCAAGTACATATAGAGTGCCCAAAATGAATATCGGAAGGCCAAGCAGCAGGGTTACCAAGGCAACAGACTTTCAGGCTTTTGAATTATTTGAATTCAGTCTATCAATTTGAATTAGGCACTTAGATACCAAGAACCTATCAAATTTAAATCCAATGGTTTTGGCGACCTAGGACCAATCCTATTGAGGGGGATATTGATATGTCATCACAGATATAAAAGGAAGGGGGCAGTGCGACAGAGGGGGCGAGCAACTGCCACTTCCCACAGCTCTTTTAGCTCAAAGCCTCATCTAGATAGCAAAGAAGAAAGAAGGATCAACAGAGAGGGCCCAGAATATTCCAGATGACACAAAGCCTGGTTGTAATTTTGAGAGTGACTAAAATTCTATTATTTTTGTTAATAAGTGGGATTGTATTTATCCGAACAGCATTCCATTAGAATAATGTTTTATTCGGTTTGTTAATAGTTTAGTTAACTTGTTCACTGTTAGTTTGATAAATAAATTGTTACTTGTTGACTTTAGAGAGAGTGTCAGGTAGTTATTTCGATTTAACCACTAAAAGTTGCTGAAAAGCAGATTGTACCACTTCCCAAACACTTTAACAGATTATGAGGCGGGGTACTCCTTTTTGAGTGTTTAGGTGTTAGTTCTCAGAGGGGGAATCCACCTCCACTTCATAACAATATCCATTAGCTTAAAGATCTCTGGAGCACAGATCAAATGGTTCTGCAGAGCAATAAGGATACAAAAGAGAGTTGTTTTATCAGATGTTACCCTCTCTCTTTGTGATGAAAGTCATACCCAAAATACTAACCCACGTTTGTCTTTCAGATGCTGACTGTGTATTACCAATTTATTTTTGTTTTATTACAAATCTCTATAATTCAGTCTTATTTAATATATACAATATCATTTCATTGTTGTTTGCCCTTTCAGAATTTATATATCGCCTCATGGGGTATTATCGCTAGACTGTTAATCCAGAAACTCAACTAATGTTCTGGGGACCCGGGTTCAAATCCCACCACGGCAGATAGTGGAGTTTGAATTCAGTTTTAAAAATTTGGAATTAAGAATCTACTGATGACCATGAAACCGTTGTCAATTGTCAGAAAAACCCATCTGATTCACTAATGTCCTTTAGGGAAGGAAATCTGCCGTCGTTACCTGGTCTGACCTACATGTGACTCCAGAGCCACAGCAATGTGGTTGACTCTCAACTGCCTTCCAAGGGCAACTAGGGATGGGCAATAAATGGTGGCCTGCCAACAACGCCCACGTCCCATGAACAAATAATAAAATATATAATCTGCGTTCATAGAGGGTGTAATGTCAAGAACTTTCACTATTAATTGTTCATACATCGCATCAGCAGGTAAAAGTCTGATGTGTATAAGAATAGATAGCTAATCAAGAGAATAAATGAATGTAGAGTCCTCCAGCTTTCTGACTGGTTTAAGATAAGCACATGATGGATTATATTATGGGCCAATCTAATCACAGAAATGTAAGGAAACATAGGAAGATCTGGTGTCCAGGTTTGACCTCTATGTAGGTTTTGTTTTGCTGCTAATCAATGTCATGACTATGCAGCTCGTGGCCAGAGTGCATTTGCGTCCTTCTGATGGTCTTATTCTGTGTGACCCAATTCTGTTGCTTGCTCACTTGTTTCTGTCCTGACTGTGCAGCAATGCTTCCCACACCTGCTGAAAGTGTCAGAGGTCCCTGACCACCACACAAGCACCTGTGAGCAATGCTGCAAACTATCCAAAAGATACAAGATCGATTTGACTCAGTGGTAGCACCCTTGCTTGTAAATCAGAAGGTCAAGGCCCACGGTGGTTACCTGAGGATACAATCTAGATTGGCGATTTGGTGCAGTTTTGTGCATCGTCAGATGAGATGTCGAACAAGGCCTCAGATGGACAGAAGTTATTCTGTGACACTATTTGAAGAAGAGCAGAGGAGTTCTCTTCAGTGTCCTGGCCAACAGCATCCCTCGAACGAGATCATGAAAACAGACTATTCGGCCAGTTATCTCATTGCTGTTTGTGGGAGCTTGCTGTGTGGCTGCCATGTTTCCCCTCATTACTATAGTAACTGCACCTCAGAGGTATTTCATCAGCTGTGAAGTGCTTTGGGACATTGTGGATTTGTAAAAGTCACTCTGTAAATAGAAGTCATTTCTTTCTTCCATAGAATGACTTCTACTATCGAACCATAGAATCTCCAGAGCCCGTTAAGCCTGCACCAACGATAATCCCTCCCAGGCCCCATCCCCGTAACCCCAGGTATTTACCCTGCTAATCCCCCTGATACTAAGGGGCAATTTAGCATGGCCAATCAACCTAACCCACACAGTTGTGGGGTGTGGGAAGAAACTGGAGCACCCGGAGGAAACCCACGCAGACACTGGGAGAGCGTGCAAACTCCACGCTGACAGTCACCCTGGCGCTGTGAGACAGCAGTGCTAACCACTGTGCCACCGTGCCACCCCAGTTCTACGACATATGCGGCAGGTAGAGAGTTTTTATTTTTTTTTATTGAGTGATTGATTAATGATGTATTAGCATGGGTCACTATTACTCACTCCAGGAAGCCTGTCCTCAAAGATAATCAGAAGCTTGGGGATTACATAACAATGAAAATTGTACAAAGGTTTAATTAATTATACCACAAAAACACAAATAGATCATAAAGGTCAAAGTGGTCACTTAAACCCAACGGCATGTGACCCATAAGTTCACTTATTTAACTGCCTGCGTGCACACTCAGACCGTGTTACAATGATCCACCCCTGGCCACCACATTACAATCCTGCTCCCCACTTTGCTCAACCCAATCAGTCTTGCAATTGTATAAAACATGACATTTACAATTGTCTGAATCCTTCTGGCAATGAGTATTATATTTTAGAAATATTACATGTTTGTGCTGGATAAAATGATTAGGGAATCTGAAGGAATGCAAGATACAAGCTGAAGGATTTTTTTGTTCTAATTATGTCCTGTTAGGTTCTCCGTAAAAATAAAACATTTTATTTAGATTGTGAGAGGTTACAATGCTGAAGTATAAAATGCTTTCTCCCAACCCTTCCAGTAACGGTCCCATTCATTCAAGTGTTTTAGAAGGTGGGCGCGATTCTCCACGTCCGTTGCTTGAGTAGTGCCAGAAATCAGTGCGAGGCTGATTATAATATGGAAATGTTAATTTCCGTATCACCAGCAAGCTCAGGATCTCCCCACTGAGAGATTAGCATATACGCAGTGGCCCATTTAGCACGCTGATGCTGGCCTCTCGGGGACGATTAGGCACCCCCCCCCCCCCACCCCCCACCCCCCAATATGTGAATCCCCCAGTGGGCTTTGTAATGCACAGAGTCACGGACATTCATTCCACTCAGTTCATCCAAACATGGGCAGCATGGTGGCACAGTGATGGCACAGTGGTTAGCACTGCTGCCTCACAGCGCCAGGGACCTGGGTTCAATTCCCGACTTGGGTCACTGTCTGTGTGGAGTCTGCACGTTCTCCCCGTGTCTGCGTGGGTTTCCTCCGGGTGCTCCGGTTTCCTCCCACAGTCCGATAGACCTGCTGGTTAGATGTATTGGCCATCCTAAATTCTCCCTCAGTGTACCCGAACAGGTGCCGGAGTGTGACGGCTAGGGGATTTTCACAGTAACTTCATTGCAGTGTTAATGTAAGCCTACTTGTGACACTAATAAATAAATAAAACAAAGGGCGGGAAAAACTCCTGTATTTCCGTCCTTTGGGCACTTCGTTTTTTGGGGGGGAGAATCGTTCCCCCTCCCCTGCCAGCCCCGGTATATTTAATTTCCTGCCACAAAACAGCATTTTGCATCTCTTATAAGTCACTTTCCTAAATGCACATGATTTGATCAAAAGTCAGATCACTGAGCTGGACACCAATCTATGCAAATATTGCTCTCTAGCCTGGAGCTGAGAGTTGGATACCAGTTCTGTGGGTCCATTTATCCACCCTCTGACATATACACCCAACAATTCCATCCCAGACCACAGCTGGAGATGTAAAACAATCTCATCCCCTCACAACAAGTTTGTACATCAACATGCTTCTTTATTAACACGTTTGAAACCAATATTTCATTTTGTCTGATTGCTATTAAAATGTTTTGAAATTTACATTCCAAAATATATAGTGATTTACCCTCCAAATAAACTAACTACAAAGGGTACATTAATGAGGAATCTGTATTTATGACTAAATTGAAAGGCCCCAATCCAATCAGTTATATTTATCAAACATTTTGTTTTCTTCTACTCCTTTTCTTTGACTCATCAGAACAAACACTGTTCATTACGCTCGCGCCAAACTGCGCTGCGTCATCTTCCAAAATGTAATCAACTTGGCCGAAACGAGATTTAATGACAGGGAACACTTGACTCCTCTCACTATCTTAAGGATCAGATCCATGCTTTGGAATCCATTGGAGATGACATTTTGTGATGGTATGGCTGCCTTCCTTTTATGAGTTATTTTCTTTCCTACTCCGGTGTCTAAAGTTGTAAAAGACCAACAGCGTCCCATTAACTAATGATTTCCCACTCCCTCCCTTTTGAGAAGTGCTTCCAAGCACTCGGCATCAACTTTCCCATTGGCAAAGAGATTGAATCTGGCACTTTGAAGTAGTGGGGAGATTCATGGTTCTCGGCCGAAGTGGACTAATTGGTAAGCCAGCCACATCACCTCCGTTTCACTGGTGTTGCGCTCTGGGAGAGGACCCGGGGGCCTAAAATGTGCTGCTATCCTGGGAGATGCAGGTGAACTTCATCTGTTGCTGCTATCCAGGCAGGTGAACTTCATCTGTTGCCATTTTCTGAGCTCAGCTTGCTGGCTGCAACAGAATGGCTGGTCAAATGGCAGCTGTCGGATCCTGAAAGCTCTGAGGCACAGCAGTCAGGTGCTCTGGAATCATAGAATCCCTACAATGCAGAGGGAGGCCATTCGGCCCATCGAGTCTGCACCAACCTTTCAACAGAGCATCTTACCCAGGGCCTCTCCCTGTCACTCCCCATATTTACCCCGCTGATCCCCCTAACCCACGCATTTTAGGACGCTAAGGGGCAATTTAGCATGGCCAATCAACGTTAACTGCACACCTTTGGACTTTTTGGACATCTTTGAAGTCACAATTCTTGCAGGAACCCATTCTGGCCCCTAATGTCCCCAGAGCGGCAATATCTGTAACCATGGAGGTGGAGGTACTGACTGGTCCTTGGCCGTTTCTTAGCTGGGAATGGCTAAGATTTCAGTGAAGGTGCCATGTTGGTGTTTTCAAGAAAGTGAAGCGTTTGATCATGTTGCCATAAAGGAAGGATGTAAATTTGAGAGTCATTGAGAATTGCTGCATGTAGTTGGAGACTGGCTGCAGAGTCTGAGGGGGGTGCTTCTCAAACATCTTTCTCTTCAAGCAAACACTCATGAGTTCTGGATGTCACATCTCAAGCTCTTGATAACCTGCATCACAGCCTCTGTTGGGAATGTGGCACTTCCTCACCCAATTCTCCAACATCAGGGTGTCCCCTGTGCTCTGTGAATCACCCCACATTACATCCTCACTGCCTAATTCTCCTGGGTGGAATTAGGAGGAAGGTCTGGGAGGGAGGAAACAAGTGCTACAAATGATGAGTTGGGAAGATGGGCAGCATCACACAACTGCACAGAAAACGTGTTTCAGTCCTCATTACTCTTCATTCTCACCATCTTCTTCCTCATCCCACAACTCCCCATGGCCATGGTGGATCTGCAAAACAAGAAGTAGAAGTGATTTTTTAAAAATTTGATTTGATTTATTATTGTCACATGTATTAACATACAGTGAAAAATATTGTTTCTTGCGCCCTATACAGACAAAGCATACCGTTCATACAGAAGGAAATGAGAGAGTGCAGAATGTAGTGTTAAAGTCATTGTTAGGGTGCAGAGAAAGATCAACTTAACGCGAGTAGGTCCATTCAAACGTCTGATGGCAGCAGGGAAGAAGCTGCTTTTGAGTCAGTTGGTACGTGACCTCAGACTTTTGTATCTTTTTCCTGACGGAAGAAGGTGGAAGAGAGAATGTCTGGGGTGCGTGGGGTCCTTAATTATGCTGGCTGCTTTGCCGAGGCAGCAGGAAGTGTAGACAGAGTCAATGGATGGGAGGCTGGTTTGCGTGATGGATTGGACTGCATTCACGACCTTTTGTAGTCTCGTGCGGTCTTGGGCAGAGCAGGAGCCATACCAAGCTGTGATACAACCAGAAAGAATGCTTTCAATGGTGCACCTGTAAAAGTTGGTGAGAGTCGCAGCTGACATGCCAAAGAATAGGTGACCATCCCCATCAGGATTAAGGAGACAGGGTAAGGGAGTGGAAGTTTATTTCTGTGTGGTGCTTCACAGATATAGTAGAGCGACAAGGTAATGCTCAGTCACAAGTCTGCAAGATGCTGCCAAGCTTGCAATCTCCCACAGCAAGAGCCGATTGGATCGCCATTAGTTTCATGGTCTTCTCCTCCAAGAAGGTGCAGGGTTTAAAGGAAGGAGGTTCCCTCAGGTGACCTGCCTTTGGTGGGCAATGGAGATATATCGATATGTACAGATGAGAAGGATGGTTGTCTAACTACAATGGATGACTCCTCTGGGAACAGATTAAGCACACGTCATAGAAAAACATATTAGAATTATTTTTTTTTATTCATTCGTAGGACATGGGTGTCACTGGCTGGCCAGCATTTATTATCCATCCCTAGTTGCCCTTGGAAGACAATTGAAAGACAACCACATTGCTGTGGCTCTGGAGTCACATGTAGGCCAGACCAGGTAAGTGACCACATTAGTGAACCAGATGAGTTTTTCCAATAATTGACAAGGGTTTCATGGTCATCAGTAGATTCTTAATTCCAGATATTTTTTATTGAATTCAAATTCTACCAGCTGCCATGGCGAGAATCAAAGCCGGGTCCCCAGAAGAGTTTCTGGATTAATAGTCTAGCGATAATACCACGAGGTCATCGCCTCACCAAATATCTTAATACACATTAACCACATTAAAGGTGTTATTTATTTAAGTGCAAATTGTTAAATAACAACAGAAAACTCTGGAAATGCTCAGCAAGTCTGGCAGCTTCTGTGGAGAAAATGATAGATTAATGTTTCGGGTCAAGGTTCATTCTTCAGAACTTCAGAAATGCAAGTTGTTGTTGCATTGTCTGAAGGGTTCGATTTACTGTCATTGGTTTGACATTTCTTCTGCTCATCTTGGTGCCCAAGAGGAGCAGACGGCAGAGCACAAAATGTACCATCTGCACCTGGCATCTAATATACTCTGCTGTTCCCACCCCCACAGTGGCAAGGACCAGTTTGAACAACCACTTGTGGGGATTAGTGAGTTGCAGGAAAACACGAAAGGAAGCACAAAACATGAGTGAAAAGGTAGACACAGACAGGAATAGCCAGCTTGAGGGCCAGTTCAGGGCCTCATTCAGCAATTAGTCAAGTTGCCTAAATATGTCATTTGGCTGCTCAGTGTCCACACTTCATGACAAGAGTCTTCTATGAAAGAAGCCTGAGGGGTTGTTGGGGGAGGGGGAGGGCCGGATTGGGGAAGAGTCGGGTCAGGCTGGGGAGGAGTCAGGTGGTTTTGGGAGGATTCGAGTAAGGGAATGAGTCAGTCATTTCTGGGAGGAGCTGGGTCAGGTTGGGGGAGGAGCCGGGTTGTATTGGGGGAGGAGCTGGGTTGTATTGGGGGAGGAGTCGGATTGGATTGGAGGAGGGGTTGGATTGGGGGAGGATCCGGGTTGGATTGGGGGCGGATCCGGGTCAGGTTGGGGGAGGAGTCGAGTTGGTTGGGGGCGGAGTCAGGTTGGATGGGGGGGCATCGGGTCAGATTGGGGGAGGAGTTGGGTTGGTTGGGGGAGGAGTTGGGTTGGATTGGGGGAGGAGTCGGGTCAGGTTGAGGGAGGAGTCGGGTCAGGTTGAGGGAGGAGTCAGGTCAGATTGGGGGAGGGGTTGGGTTGGTTGGGGGAGGAGTCATGTTGGATTGAGGGAGGAGTCGGGTCAGGTTGGGGAGGAATTAGGTTGTGAGAATAGTCAGGTGGTGGGTTGAGGGCTGTTCTGTGGGGTAATCAGGATGGGTGAGTCCAGGGGGATGGGTATTTGGGTGGGTGGAGTGCTAGACGGGTTGGGAGGGGGTGCGGGTTAGGCTGATCGGGTCAGGTCAGGGGGTTCATTGGGTCAGATTGAGGTAGGGGCTGGTTTGATGGTCAGGCAGATGATCAGATCTGGGCAGTGGGGTGGTCAAGTCGGGTCAGGTCAGGAGGGTATTTGGGTGGTCGGGGTTTGGTGGTGGTGGTCAGGTTTGAGGAGGTTGTCAGATATTATTTGGATCACGCTGGGGGGCAATTGGGTGGTAGTTGGGTCTGGTTGAGGCTAGCTGGGTGGTTGGGTGGGTGGTCTGGTCTGGTGAGCAGGGTAGTTCATAGAATCCCTACGGTGCAGAAGGAGGTCATTCAGCCCATCAAGTTTGCACTGAACACAACCCCACCCAGGTCCTATCCCTGTAACCCCACATATTTATCCTGATAATCCCCTGACACAAGGGTCAATTTACCATGGCCAATCAACCTAGTTGTGTCGAGGGGGCAGTCAGGTGGTCAGATGGTTATCGAATCGGGATGATAGTCGGGTCAGGGGTTAGGTGGGGGATAATTGGCGCAGGCTGTGGGGGTAGTCAGGTGGTCAGGGTGATTATGAGGCTATTATGAGGCTATTAGGAGAGAATTAGGAAACATAGGTTGGACTAGGAGATTACAGGGACTGGGAACGTCCGACATGTGGAGTTTTTTCAAGGAGCAGCTACTGCGAGTCTGCGATAGGTATGTCCCTGTCAGGCAAGGAGGAATTGGTAGGGCTAGGGAACCGTGGTGCACCAAAAAAGTTTCTTTGTTGGTTAAAAAGAAAAAGGAGGCTTATGTTCGGATGAGACGTGAGCACTCGGGTAGTGCACTAGAAAGCTTTAGATTGGCTAAGAGGGAGTTGAAGAGCGAGCTTAGAAGGGCTAAAAGGGGACATGAGAAGACTTTGGCGGATAGGGTTAAAGAGAATCCTAAGGCGTTCTATAGGTATGTCAAGAACAGAAGGTTGGTTAGGGCAAGTTTAGGGCCAGTTATAGATGGCAGAGGGAAGTTATGTGTGGAACCGGAGGAGATTGGTGAAGCATTGAACCAATATTTCTCTTCGGTGTTCACGCAAGGGGACATGAATATAGCTGAGGAGGACACTGGGTTGCAAGGGAGTAGAATAGACAGTATTACAGTTGATAAGGAGGATGTGCAGGATATTCTGGAGGGTCTGAAAATAGATAAATCCCCTGGTCCGGATGGGATTTATCCAAGGATTCTCTGGGAGGCAAGAGAAGTGATTGCAGAGCCTCTGGCTCTGATCTTCAGGTCGTCGTTGGCCTCTGGTATAGTACCAGAAGATTGGAGGTTAGCGAATGTTGTCCCATTGTTTAAGAAGGGGAACAGAGACTTCCCCGAGAATTATAGACCGGTGAGTCTCACTTCTGTTGTCGGCAAGATGATGGAAAAAATTATAAGGGATAGGATTTATAGTTATTTGGAGAGTAATGAATTGATAGGTGATAGTCAGCATGGTTTTGTGGCAGGTAGGTCGTGCCTTACTAACCTTATTGAGTTTTTTGAGAAAGTGACCAAGGAGGTGGATGGGGGCAAGGCAGTGGACGTGGTATATATGGATTTTAGTAAGGCGTTTGATAAGGTTCACCATGGTAGGCTTCTGCAGAAAATGCAGATGTATGGGATTGGGGGTGATCTAGGAAATTGGATCAGGAATTGGCTAGCGGATAGGAAACAGAGGGTGGTGGTTGATAGTAAATATTCATCATGGAGTGCGGTTACAAGTGGTGTACCTCAGGGATCTGTTTTGGGGCCACTGCTGTTTGTAATATTTATTAATGATCTGGATGAGGGTATAGTTGGGTGGATTAGCAAATTTGCTGATGACACCAAAGTCGGTGGTGTGGTAGACAGTGAGGAAGGGTGTCGTAGTTTGCAGGAAGACTTAGACAGGTTGCAAAGTTGGGCCGAGAGGTGGCGGATGGAGTTTAATGCGGAGAAGTGTGAGGTAATTCACTTTGGTAGGAATAACAGATGTGTTGAGTATAGGGCTAACGGGAGGACTTTGAATAGTGTGGAGGAGCAGAAGGATCTAGGTGTATGTGTGCATAGATCCCTGAAAGTTGGGAATCAAGTAGATAAGGTTGTTAAGAAGGCATATGGTGTCTTGGCGTTTATTGGTAGGGGGATTGAATTTAGGAGTCGTAGCGTTATGTTGCAACTGTACACAACTCTGGTGCGGCCGCACTTGGAGTACTGTGTGCAGTTCTGGTCCCCACATTACAGGAAGGATGTGGAGGCTTTGGAGAGGGTGCAGAGGAGGTTTACCAGGATGTTGCCTGGTATGGAGGGGAGATCCTATGAGGAGAGGCTGAGGGATTTGGGATTGTTTTCGCTGGAAAGGCGGCGGCTAAGAGGGGATCTTATTGAAACATATAAGATGATTAGAGGTTTAGATAGGGTGGATAGTGATAGCCTTTTTCCTCTGATGGAGAAATCCAGCACGAGGGGGCATGGCTTTAAATTGAGGGGGGGTAGTTATAGAACCGATGTCAGGGGTAGGTTCTTTACCCAGAGGGTGGTGAGGGATTGGAATGCCCTGCCAGCATCAGTAGTAAATGCGCCTAGTTTGGGGGCGTTTAAGAGATCCGTAGATAGGTTCATGGACGAAAAGAAATTGGTTTAGGTTGGAGGGTCACAGTTTTTTTTTTAACTGGTCGGTGCAACATCGTGGGCCGAAGGGCCTGTTCTGCGCTGTAATGTTCTATGTTCTATTGGCACTCGTTGTTGGGGCAGTTGGGTCAAGTCAGTAAAAGCAGTAATCTGGGGGTGGGGGTTGGGGGGGGTGTCAGTGTTTGTTGCGTCAGTTGTGTGGCTGCTCAGACGTTAGACTAGTTTTTAATCCTGGATTACTATCCGGGTAAGTACAACGGAACTTTCCAAAGTCCCCGACTCAAACTCGCAAACATTTGTGGAGGATCCCAGGAGTTGGAAGGTTTGGCCCAATGGGTTAACACATGGCTGTTACGCTACCAAAGTATAAAAGTCAAATTGCAATTAAACTTCGTGTCTGTTGATCTCATGCAGGTGAGAGAATGACAAAGATAAATAAAGCTCCTGAGATAGGGAGTGGAGACAACAAATCAGCCTGGTTTCTTGTTCCTGACAGCTAGCCAGTGACCCCTGGTGGACAGTGTAGGTGACAGGATCACATCATGACATCACATGACAGTGTAGGTGACAGGATCAAGGTTCAACTAGGATGCTCTCCATCAGCATCTACACTCCTGCTGCACATTTTAATCCAACTCCCAGTACAGCTGAATCCCACCCTAGATACAGTTCAATCTGGTCGAGATACTGTTTAAACTGGCCCCAGATACATTTAACTTGGCCTAAAATATAGTTTAATCTGGCTCGAGATAGTTTAACCTGACCTAAAATATAGTTTAATTTGGCTCGAGATAGTTTAACCTGACCCAAAATATAGTTTAATCTGGCCCGAGATACAGTTCAATCTGGTCGAGATACTGTTTAAACTGGCCCGAGATACAGTTTAATCCAGCCCAAGATACAATTTATTCCATCCCGAGATACAGCTTAATCTGGTCAAGATCCTGTTTAATCCAACACTGGATTTTGATTGTATCTATTGATTGTATACAGGTTGTGACCATTGGCTGCAGATTCACTTGTGTTCCCATCAATAAGAACAGGCTGAAACTGGTTGTTCGGTCAAGAGATGTCTGTTCACAATGTTTATCT
This sequence comes from Mustelus asterias, assembly GCF_964213995.1. Taxonomy (NCBI): domain Eukaryota; kingdom Metazoa; phylum Chordata; class Chondrichthyes; order Carcharhiniformes; family Triakidae; genus Mustelus; species Mustelus asterias. The sequence continues at coordinate 50,321,986 of NC_135818.1, read as the reverse complement.
CTGTAAATGAAAGCCTGCAAAAGTGTGTGAGGATTGACTCTGGTTCCACCCTTCATCGGCAAGCTTTGTGAAATATAACATGGTAGCAGGGAACAGTTGTCTAAAGCTGAAGACTGGCAACCAAGAGAAAAAAAAATCAGCTTTGAAGTTAAAATTCCAGTGGCCATTGTGGAAAGCAGCAGAATGCTGGGCAGCAGAAAGCAGCAGTAAACTGTTGGGGTATAAGTACTTCCAATTCACCAACTACTTGTTGGTGAGGCCACACCTGGAGTATTGGGTGCAGTTTTGGTGTTCTTATCTGAGGAAGGATGTTCTTGCTACAGAGGGTGTACAGCAAAGGTTTACCAGGCTGATCCCTGGGATGGCTGGTCTGTCATATGAGGAGAGACTAAGTCGGTTAGGATTATACTCATTGGAGTTTAGAAGAGTGAGAGGGGATCTCATAGAAATGTATAAAATTCTAACAGGGTTAGACAGGGTAGATTCAGAATGAATGTTCCCAATGTGGGGAAATCCAGAACTAGGGGTTATAGTTTGAGGATAAGGGGTAAACCTTTTAGAACTGAGGTGAGAAAAAATTTCTTCACCCAGAGGGTGGTGAATGTGTGGAATTCACTACCACGGAATGTAGTTGAGGGCAAAACATTGTGTGATTTCAAGAAGAAATTGGATATAGCTCTTGGGGCTAAAGGGATCAAAGGATATGGGGGGAAGGGGAGAATCAGGATATTGAATTCAATGATCAGCCATGATCAAAATGAATGGCGGAGCAGGCTTGAAGGGCCGAATGGCCTACTCCTGCTTCTAGTTTCTATGTTTCTATGGTTAATTTTCTTGGAGCCTGAGCGATATGACTAGTGGGAGAATAAAGTGTATATGAGGCCATGGGTTACAATCCAACCAATGAGAATACAAGGAATGGACTTGGCATTGTTGCTTCCTATAAGATATGAAATCCAAGGTAAAATATTAGATATGATTGATACTCAACAATTGGATAGTGATGAAGATTTCTCGTTTCTGAGAGTAAAATCTGCACGAAAGACGATCCATTAAATGCCTGTGAAGCAAGGTTAGAATGTGATAGATTTCAGAAAACAATCTTCCATGAAAGAATATATCATGGACTTTAACAGAGTGTATCAAAGGTTGAGGAAAGTCAATCCGGGGATCTCTGGATTGCTAACAATGTTAAGTTACTGGATTAGAGTCTCATCTAGACAGCCTTCTGGTTCTAATTGATGTTTGATTCAGGAGACCCTGTTAAAGATGTTTCCTGTCTTAAAATACTTTCTGGGAAAACAATCGTTTCCCTCAGCCATCTTGGAACAAGATGAGACGTTCCACAGAGGCATAAAGAGTAGAAGACTCCATGATGACCAGTTTTCCAAGTAATCCAGGTATCAGGTGCAGGCATCAATACCATGGAAGGATTAGAGAATGAAATCGTCTTCAGCAGATCTGTCTCTGATGGCAGAAGACAACAATTGAGCAATAGTAAAAGATGAATGAGTCCCTGGAACGCCCAAGGAACACACAGGGTGACTTGAAGTATTATTATCGTGTGAACTTCCCAAAGCAAAGAGACAGGATCCTCAAAGTAAGACCCGATGAAAAGAATTCTGAGGAATGAAGAGGATGAAAGATAATAATGAATTGAAACAAGTCCTGCTGGACACAAGGGGGTTGATCTCACCAAAAAATATCTAAGTACAGGACAGGTGGGAAAACAGGAGTTTCTGATCCTTTGTTTTGGGCAAATTCAAATCCAGTATCTTATCCGCTCAGTTCAGGAAAAAAATGGACTAAACCATTACTTGCCTGTAGGGGAAGTGGGTGGGGCTTAAATCACCAGCAAGCTGCTGTAGCAGCAGAGGGTGCCATTGTGCATGTGCAGACCTCTATGGCTGCACATGTGCAATGGCAACTAGCAGAGGCCTGACAGGTCTGAGAGAGAGAGACCTGTCAGGCCTCTGCTACTGCAGCCAGCCTCGACCCAGCCCCCATGCACCTATCACAGGGGCCCATGGCAATCGTGACCCCCACCCTGCCTGGAAATATCACCCCCATCCCTGCCGCCCTGGCCAATCGCCACTCCCTTCCTCCCCCACCAATTGCCTGCAGAGTGGCAGCGGGGCCCACCTTCCTTCCCCGCCTATCACCTGCAGACTGGCAGCAGCCCGGTCTGGCCCTGTCCCATAGGCACCTAGGGCCCACTCAGGTCTGGCCCCACCCCCATAGACCCTGCCCTGGATCTGACCCCACCCCCTCAGGCCCCACACTCTGGCACTGCCCGGTTTCCGGAGGAAACCCACACAGACACAGGGAGAATGTGCAAACTCCACACGACAGTGACCCAAGGGCAGAATTGAACCTGGGTCCCTGGCGCTGTGAGACAGCAGTGCTAACCACTGTGCCACTGTGCCATAGAAATCATAGAAACCCTACAGTACAGAAAGAGGCCATTCGGCCCATCGAGTCTGCACCGACCACAATCCCACCCAGGCCCTACCCCCATATCTACCCACTAATCCCTCCAACCTACGCATCTCAGGACACTAAGGGGCAATTTTTAGCATGGCCAATCAACCTAACCCGCACATCTTTGGACTGTGGGAGGAAACCGGAGCACCCGGAGGAAACCCACGCAGACACGAGGAGAATGTGCAAACTCCACACAGACAGTGACCCAAGCCGGGAATCGAACCCAGGTCCCTGGAGCTGTGAAGCAGCAGTGCTAACCACTGTGCTACCGTGCCGCCCCAAAATAAAGAAATGCAACAGTATACCATCAGTATCTGAGGATGCAGGCTACATCCTATTCCAAGCCTTCCATTGGCTCATGTCTGTAATGAGGGAGTTGCTATGGATCTAAGGGCTTCAGACAAAGATTGAATCATTTTCATTCTACATTTTGTAGACCTGACAACTGGATTTAGTCTCTCTATAACATTACTTGCTAAGAACAGAAGTGTTATTATAGACCAGATCATGGAGAAATTAATAGGGACAGGACCTGGGACACCAGCAAACTTTCTGATTGACAATGCAAGGGGGAATTTGCCAATGACGAGTTTAGAGATACGTGTGAAAAGATGAACATTCTGGTGATGAATAGCACAACTGAAAGTCCTTTCAGCAATGGACTCTGTGAAAGGAATCACGTAATGATGAATGAAATGCTGCATAAAATTTCAGCTGATCAACCAGACTGTGAGTTGACAACGACCTTGGCATCAGCAGTTCACACAAAGAATTCACTCCAGATGGTTGGTGGATATATTTCCTATCAATTATGGGCAAAATCCCAAATTGCCTTCTGCTCTGTGCGTTGGTAGGTACGACAATTAGTTCCATTCTTTCTACACATTTGAATGATTTGCTTTCACGGAGACAGGCTTTCATTGAGACCGAGGTCTCAGAGAATATTCAGAGAGCACTGAAATATCATCACGGAGAGACTTCAGTTCAGGCGGCGATTTAGTATTCCATAAAAGGGGAGGAACGGGGAGACCCTGATGAGGCGATCACTGGTGATTATTATCAAACCTGGCAATCCAAATGTTAAGCTTCATTCCTCATGATTTATCGGAATTAATTACAAATTCTCAGACTCTCAGCAGCTGATGGAAGTAACAAGGCACCTTGTACTTCAGATGATTATGTGTTCTGTGATAAGAGTGCTGAGGGACAGATCAAGGAATGGATTGTGGTCATGTGAGCGACCATGCACCATGCACAGTATCACATCCACATTAGGGGCAGCATGGTGGCACAGTGGTTAGCATTGCTGCCCCACAGCACCAGGGACCCGGGTTCAATTCCAGCCTTGGGTCACTGTCTGTGTGGAGTTTGCACATTCTCCTCGTGTCTGCGTGGGTTTCCTCCGGGTGCTCCAATTTCCTCCCACAGTCCAAAGATGTGCGGGTTAGGTGGATTGGCCATGATAAATTGACCCTCAGTATCAGGGGGATTTGGAGGATAAATATGTGGGGTTATGGGGAGAGGGCCTGGGTGGGATTGTTGTCAGTGCAGGCTCGATGGGCCAAATGGCCTCTTTCTGCACTGCAGATTCTATGATTCACATGTCAATTCCCCAGAATGGGTACTCAGGTGACATGAGTTCCAGCGGGGTCTAATGAATGGAGCGATGCAACAACTGTGGAGCTTCTGGTTAACTTTTGAATGAATGTTCAGAATGAATACCAAGATGTCCATAGACCGACAGACTGGGGTGGTAGAATGGAGAGTAAGAAAACACAGTACAAGTATTAACATTGGGCGGGATGTTCCTGCCGCGCTCGCCCCAAAACTGGAAAATCCTGCCAGACCTTTGCATGTTCCCCCTGCCCTCCCAGCTACAATTCCCATGGCGGGCGGGATGGGAAAATTCCCCCCATTGTGCCTGGAAACGACTCTTGTGTCAGAAAATGATCAAGTACCAGAGAAAGAGCCTTCGACAGTGCAAGAGGGAGATCTCACAATCCCAACAGACATAAAGGTGATAGAAACCATAGCTTGAATAGATTACATAATAAAATAAATGCCTCAGAACAGTTCTGTAACAGTATTAGAAGCAGAAATCCTCATGGTTCCAATGTTTTCATGCCTGCCAATAAACTCAAAAATAAACCAATAAGAGAGGCAAAAGCAAAGGGAGTTAGATAGATGAGGGTTTAAAGCTTATTCTGGGGTAGCAAATAAGGGGCCACCAGTGTGGTCACCTTTACTCTGCTGTGTTGCTCTTAAAGGGCCAATCATCACACAACCAGCCTTGTCACTAGGTGGATTTGTACTGAAAAAGGTTCTTCTGGATGGGTCTTACAAGATTAAGGCAAGGTTAGTTGCTAGGGGCTTTGAAAAGTGACTGGGTGATAGGAATGATGAAATAGATTCACTCACAGCCTGGAATGTCATCTCAAAAATCCCTTTGAGCTCTCTTGGCCACATATTCACCATGGGAAGGTCAATCACCAGAAAATCCACTTTTCTGTGGACAATGTATTTCAAAGAGAAACGTTTCTGAAGCTGCCCAATGATATAGATGCGGAAGGGAAACTATGGAAATTAAGCAAACGTGCTAGGACCTGAATGGTTGTGTTAAACTAAAAGCAGAACCCGCAATGTTTTATTGGCATCATTAAGGAATGTTTTCAGATGTCTTCATGGTGAACTCTGGTGATTTCTTGTGGGTGGGACTTTAGCATTTGAAAAATTATCATAAATAAAATTAGAACAGAATTTAAAAGTGAAAGTCATTGAAATAGAACTTTTAAATATATTGGTTTCTATGTAAAGCAAACATCATATGGAATAACTGTTAATCAACCTGATGTGGAGATGCTGGCGTTAACTGGGGTGGGCACAGTAAGAAGTCTCACAACACCAGGTTAAAATCCAACAGCTCCAACCTGATGAAGGAGCAGAGCTCCGAAAGCTCGTGATTCCAAATACACCTGTTGGATTTTAACCTGGTGTTGTGAGACTTCTTTCTCTATCCTGTTTAGAGACTGTGGTCTGCATATTCACGGACCTTTAAAACTATCTGGATCGGAATCCAGAATTCCTGCCCCCATTTCCAATAGACCCAATGTTCAACAGTACGAGAAGGGGGTGAAGCATGACACAAATATGAGGGAAACCTAAACTCAGTGTTGAGTTCAAACAGATGTTATTTCGCAGTGTGGGAGTTACAAATTTATGGAGGCGAAGTAAACGTTCGTGAAGGATGAACAAGGTCTGTAGAATTGTCAAGCTATGAAGTTCTTTAAATCCCCAGCCTTTTAAAAAAAATAGCCTGCCTGTGTCAGTGAGAGCTGTAAAAAACAGGTGTAACCATTACAATAGCTGTTTGTTGACAATACCCCAAAGACTACCATTAGATCACTATTAATGCTTGGCTGTTTTCCACCATCTACAATTAACCCGCAGGAGAGGGATTGTAAATCCAGTTTAATTGACAGCTCAAAGAGGTTATCGAAGGATTAGCTGTCATTGATGTGAGGTAATGAATGCAAGTCTCTTTGATTTTATACGGGATTGAGAACTTGAGGGGCTTTTAAAGTCTTGAATGGGCTTTCATCAAGGGGAGTGATTTTTCTTTACCAAAGTAAAGGCTGTAATTGATATTTAGAACTTTATTTTGTTTCCTCAACATGGCTTCTGAGATCTGCCCATGGTGGATTTTGAGTGAATTGGCATGGAGGATATAATGGCAAAGGGTATTAGAGGGGAGTATGGCTTGGCATTAAGTTGACATGGGACAATAGGGACTATGGGAGTGGGCAAGGGGACATGAGTTGGCATTAAGTTAGCATGGGGCTATAAGGTGCTATAACATTCGGTAGGGAGCATGAATTGGCACGAATGGGGCCTAGGGAGTGATGGGGGGTTGATGGAATACGAGGGATGAGAGCTAGAAGGTCCAATATTTAACAAAACAACTGGGACAAAATCCCAGAGAACTGAGGTGGGCCTTTTTAATAGCCCACCTTGGTATTGGGCATCCCCTGCAGCCACTGTCAATCTGTGTCCAGGAACAGCTGACCTGATTCCATCCCACACCCACCCATTCTGAACAAAAATCAGGTCTGATCAGCATTTCTCCTCAAGGCAGATCCCACGATCCAGGAAATCCATGAAAATTAGGTCCTTTTACTCCAATTCCAGTTAATTGCATTGGATCATCACAGAAAGATTTGGTTATTTCCAAAATAGACACAAAGCCTGATTGGTCAGGTGAAATTGTTGCTGACCTTGTGCACTCAGACTATACCAGTTGTTAGTTTTGACTCTTCCACTGCTGCTAAATTATCAAATTGCTTATCTGACATCCAGCACTGGATGAGCAAAGACTTCAGGGCGCTCTTACCAAAAAAGCACTAATTGCCGAATGGATGTGAAAACAGGAATCGCATCAATTTTTAGGGCGAGCTTGCAGACGCAATCATACGGCAGTTAGGAAAAAAAGAGCCTAAATGTGATTCACGCCAGCAGGGGGAGGGGCAGAGCCTATTCACACCAAGAAGCCAGCTGTTGAGGTATAGAGGCGCCATTGCGCATGTGTCACAATCTCTCAATGCACTGTGTACACAAGTGTACACAGTGCACTGAGAGATCTGTCACACCCTCACCCCTCCAGACATCGACGCCCCTGATCACCCCCTCTGAGCTTACCCCCACTTCGATCACCGCCCCCTGATCGTTGGCCCCGATACCCCCACCCCCACCCCTAGCCAATCGATGGCCCTGAAATTCCTCCCCCCAGTCGATTGCTGCCCCGGATGATCCCTGATGCAGAGTATCCCCCCAGCCACCCCATCAAACCCCCACTCCCATCATGGGCCTGCCCCTTTAGGTCCCACCCCTTCAGGCCCCACTCCTTCAGGTCCCACCCCATTGGCATTGCCCAGTGGGCACTGCCAGGGTGTCAGGATGGCAGTGCCAGGTGTCACACTGGCACTGCCCAAGGGGCACTGCCCACCCCTGCCCCTGACCAGCTGGGGGCTTCAACGGCCTCCGGTCCCACCAGCGAGGCTATAGTGTCCAGTCGCAGCTCCTCACAGACCGCATTGTTCGATTGGAACGGCAGCTGGATGCACTGCAAAGCATACAGGAGGCAGAGAGTGTGATAGACACTAGTTACAGGGAGGTTGTCACACCACAGGTTCAGTCAGGTAGATGGATGACTACCAGGAGAGGCAGGCAGATAGTGCAGGAGTCTCCTGTGGCTATTCACCTTTCAAACAGGTATACCGTTTTGGATACTATTGAGGGGGATAGCCTATCGGGGAGATACCAGCAGCAGCCAGACCTGTGGCACCAAATCTGGTTCTGCTGTAGAGCAGGGTCGGGCAAAGAGCAAGTGAGCAGAAGTAATAGGAGACTCGCTAGTTAGAGACACAGACAGGCGTTTTTGTGGCCATGATCGAGACTCCAGGATGGTATGTTGCCTCCCTGGTGCCAGGGTCAAGGACCTTTCTGAGCGGTTGCAGGGCATTCTTAAGGGGGAGGGTGAACAGTCAGAGGTCGTTGTACACATTGGTACCAATGACATAGGTAGGAAAAGGGATGAAGTCCTGAAATGTGAATATAGAGAGATGGGCAGAAGGCTAAAATGCAGGACCTCAAGGTAGTAATTTCTGGATTACTGCCGGTGCCACGTGCTAGAGAGAGTAGCAATAGGAAGATTAGACAGATGAATGCATGGCTTGAGAGATGATGCAGGGGACAAGGATTTAGATTTGTGGATCATTGGGATCTCTTCTGGGGCAGGTGTGACCTGTTCAAGAGGGACGGGTTACACCTGAACTGGAGGGAGACTAATACCCTGGCAGGGAGATTTGCTAGAGCCACTCGGGAGGGTTTAAACTAGTTTGGCAGCAGAGTGGGACCCAAAGCAGTAGGGAGACAGGAGAAGGTTGGGAGAAGTTAAAGGGAGCACATTAAATAATAAAGGCAGTGTCAGTAATCCTAGTACCAGACAGATCAGGCAAAAGCAGAGCAGAGAGCAAGGGAAGTCCAGATTAAACATAGAAACCCTACAGTGCAGAAAGAGGCCATTCAGCCCATCGAGTCTGCACCGACCACAATCCCACCCAGGCCCTACCCCCATATCCCGACACATTTACCCGCTAATCCCTCTAACCTACGCATCTCAGGACACTAAGGGGCAATTTTCTTTTTAGCATGGCCAATCAACCTAACCCGCACATCTTTAGACTGTGGGAGGAAACCGGAGCACCTGGAGGAAACCCACGCAGACATGAGGAGAATGTGCAAACTCCACACAGACAGTGACCCAAGCCGGGAATCGAATCCAGGTCCCTGGAGCTGTGAAGCAGCAGTGCTAACCACTGTGCTACCGTGCCGCCCTGCACTTATTTCAATGCAAGAGGCCTGATGGGCAAGGCAGATGAACTCAGGGCATTGATGGGTCCATGGGACTGGGATATTAAAGCTATTACTGAAACATGGCTAAGGGAGGGACAGGACTGGCAGCTCAATGTTCCAGGGTACAGAGGCTTTCGGAAAGATAAAACAGGAGATAAGAGAGGAGGGGGAGCTACACTTTTGATTAGGAAAAACATCACAGCAGTACTGAGAGGGGATATTTCTGACGGTTTGCCCACTGAGTCTATATGGGTAGAACTGAGAAATAAGAAGGGGGAGATCACTTTGATAGGATTGTACTATAGGCCCCCAAATAGTCAGCGGGAAATTGAGGAGCAAATATGTAAGGAGATTACAGATAGCTCCAAGAAAAATAGGGTGGTAATAGTAGGGGACTTTAACTTTCCCAACATTGATTGGGACAGCCATAGTATTAGGGGCTTGGATGGAGAGAAATTTGTTGAGTGTATTCAGGAGGAATTTCTCATTCAGTATGTGAATAGCCCGACTAGAGAGGGGGAAAAACCTGACCTCCTCGTGGGAAATAAGGAAGGGCAGGTGACACAAGTGTTAGTGAGGGATCACTTTGGGATCAGTGACCATAATTCCATTAGTTTCAAGGTAGCTATGGAGAATAATAAGTCTGGCCCAAAAGTTAAAATTCTAAATTGGGGCAAGGCCAATTTTGATGGGATTAGACAGGAACTTTCAAAAGTTGATTGGGGAAGTCTGTTGGCAGGCAAAGGGGCGTCTGATAAGTGGGAGGCTTTCAAAAGTGTGTTAACCAGGGTTCAGGGTAAACACATTCCTCTTAGAGTGAAGGGCAAGGCTAGTAGAAATAGGGAACCCTGGATGACTTGGGATATTGAGGCCCTGGTCAAGAAGAAGAAGGTGGCATATGACATGCATAGGCAGCTGGGATGAGGTGGATCCCTTGAAGGGTATAGAGGGTGTAGAGTTCAGAGAGAAATCAATAGGGCAAAAAGGGGACATGAGGTTGCTTTGACAGATGAGGCATAAAGGGCAAAAGAGTAACTAGAGAGACAGTAGGGCCTCTTAAGGATCAACAAGGTCATCTATATGCGGATCCACAAGAGATGGGTGAGATCCTAAATGGATATTTCTCATCAGTATTTACTGTTGAGAAAGACATGGATGTTAGGGAACTTGAGGAAATAAATAGTGACGTCTTGAGGAGTCCATATTACAAAGAAGGAGGTGCTGCAAATCTTAGAGCGTATCAAGCTAGATAAATCCCTGGGACCTGATGAAGTGTATCCCAGGATGTGGTAGGAGGCTAGGGAGGAAATTGCAGAGATATTTGAATCATCGACAGCCACAGGGGAGGTGCCGGAAGATTGGAGGGTGGCAAATGTTGTGCCTTTGCTTAAGAAGGGCTGCAGGGAAAAGCCTGGGGACTACAGGCCGGTGAACCGGTAAGTTATTTGAAGGTACTCTGAGAGACAGGATCTACAGGCATTTAGAGGGGCAAGGACTGATTAGGGACAGTCAGCATGGCTTTATGAGTGGAAAATACTGTCCGATGCCTGGTGGGCAGTGCCACTTTGCCCCTTGGGCAGTGCCTGCGGGGCCTCGATGGCCCCCTTCAGTCCAGTGGGGTCGGGCCACCGGGGAGGCGGGGTGGGGGGGGGGGGGGGCGGGTGGGGGGGGGGGGGGGTGGTGGTGATTGGCCGGCCCGGAGACTTTAGTCCTGGGACCGCTAATGATATGCTAATAACCATTAGCATAATTTATACAGCTCTGCACCGATATCTGGCGAGGAGCTGATGGCGCCAGAAATCTGGCGACTGAAGACTCGTTGAGGCACCCACCCCCTGCTTGAGTCCCCCGACCCGCTGAACTCTATGGTCTTAACATTTCTCTTCACATCTATAAATTTCCCCTCACCTGAAGCCTCCACCCACCAATCCCAACATTATACCAACCCCCTTCACCCCCCCAACCCCCTTCACCGCCCCCCCACCCTCCACCCCACCCCACCCCAGACCTTTTAATTTAAAACCTTACCAACAGCCCTAATTATTTGATTTTCCAGGACTAGTCCCAACCCAGTTTATGTGGAGCCCGTCTTAATAGAACAGCTCCTTCCTTATCCAGTATCCAGTGCCCCTTGAACAAAACCACTGCCTCCTGCGCCACTCTTTAAGCCATAGATTCAATTCTCTCATCTGTGCCAATTAGTGCATGGCTCACAGATTATTGGCTTTGAGGTTCTGCTTGCTCATTTGCACCTTCAAATTCCCTCAGCAGGACCTTTCATTGTTCTTTTTACCTGTGCTGTTGGTTCCTAAGTCAGTCAATACACATCAAGGACACGACCACTTTCCAGCCGAGGAAGCAGCATCCCCAGGGAAGGTCATATGGAAATCGATATCCGCACGCTAATCCGTCTTCTGGAGGCTCCACAACATGTGGGCGCCAACACCATCAACAGGGGCATGAAGCTGCGACTCTACATGTCCCCAGTGGTACTAACAGCAATTTATGTGAGTGAGGATTGCCGGTGTAAGATCTTGGGCATTTCAAGGAGATACAGTATCACCAACGCGGAAGTGTTAGAGGACTGGATCCTCCTCCCTCCCATTCCAAGTTCTTCTCTAGACATGAAGAAACTTAACCAAGCAGGCGATGCAATCTCCAGAACTCCTCCTGTGTTGGTGTGAATATGTGTGCACACATGCAGTGTGGCTTTTGCTACCAAATAAACCTGTTGGACTTTAACCTGGTGTTGTTAAACTTCTTACACATGTTTGTATGCAGCTCTGTCTGTGTGTGTTACTGTGCCTGCGTCCTGTGTGTGCCTGTGCCTGTGTTTGCATGTATCTTTGTGTGCATGCACATTTATGTCCTTGGATCAGTAAGTGCCTGTGTCTGTGTGTGCATGTGTGTGTGCATGTGAGTATATGTGTGTGTGTGCATTTGTGCCTGTGTGTGAGCCTGTGTGCACATGCCTTTTATCTGTGCACTGTTTTAATGTGTGCATGCACTTGTGCATGCGCACATCTGTGTGCATATGTGTCTGTGTGTCTCGACACATGTATGTGTGTGTACCCGTGTTTCTGTACGGCTGTATAGGTGTGCCTGTGTACGTGCACACATGTGTGTGTCTAAAGTGATTAAGTTAGGATATGGTTGAGTATTAGCGCTTGTATCTGAAGACAGGTCCCTCAGATAATGTCACATCAGCACCATCAAACTGGCAGCAAGAGGCCATCCCTTCAGGAGAGTAACAGGAAAAGAGAGAAGCTTTTCTTTTTAAAATGATTGCTTGGATGACTGCAAAAAGAAAATGATTTCACTTTATGACCTTCTGATCGGAATTCTTTCTGGCAATCACTCCCATTCACCCATTATGCTCTAAATCACCACAAGGATCTACACATTTTTCTTTATATTCATTGTCAGTGACTGATGGCAAGAGGTTTATTTGAGTTTTTTACTAGGCCAATGGGTACGTATGAAAAAGATGCAAAGTGACTGGTGCAATTGCCTCAATTATGTAACCAGGTAAACCTATAATGGCTTGAGCATCAATGGCTTAAATCTGGGACTTACCTCATAGAACGTCACACTACGCCGCTGCTCTGAAACATTTATTTTAATTTTCAATTCGCTTACTCTTCCCAATGATCAAGCTCACATTGAAAAATTGCCCATCGATTCATTCAATATCATTCCTTGCTCTTTGTCAGAATTAAAGTGTGTTGGCTCCATCTTGTGGTGTACCTCCAGCACTACACAACTACAAATCCTCAAAGGTCCAGTGGTACAAAATTCAGATAAACAGGGACTGTCCGCAGCAAGCACAACAATTATCTTCAACTATTTGTTCTCATCACTTAACATTAAACAGGATCATAAAAAAGGAACAGGAAGACCTGTCAAAAGTACCATTGAAAATTTTTGTATTTTATGTGATTTTAGATAGATGGGGGTAAGTTAAAAATGGCTTCCGCCAGCGGTATCTCTAAGGAATGTCATTGCTCCATTGGCAATGATGATGAATATGTATATCTGCACAGTTTTATCACTTTAAGGCGTCTGTCTTGGCTCAGTGCAGCACTCACACCTCTGAGCCTGAAGGTCACAAGTTTCAAGTTTCACTTGAGCGCAGAATCTAGGCTGACATTTCATTGCAGTACCAAGGGAGTGCTGCACTATCAAAGAAGTCTGTGCCCACCCCAGTCCAACACCGGCATCTCCACATCATGGCCTGCAGTATCAGAGGTGCTGCATTTTGGATGAGATACCAAATCTGTGAAGTGCGTTGGGATATCCTGAGGTGAGGTGAGGTGTTGTTTTTGACTGCAAGACTTTGTTTCTGAATGATAGAATTTTACAATATAATTCTAAACTGTGCCAGCGCTGAAAATCAATCCACTTCATCCAAACCACTGCCCCTTTCCTTATGCCCATTGTTTTTGCATTCTAGTTTATTTAATGAAAAACATTTGCCCGGGATAGATTTTTATTTGTTTTTATCTATTCCTTTATTCAAAAGTTAAATAAATCAAAAATGTATTTGGCAGTGGGAGCAGTTTAATTGAAATATTAACACGTGTTATCGGACGGACAGTGGGGGAGATCAACCTGGTTTCTTTTGGGTTGCTGAAGCATTATGAAAATACATTAGTGGTGTGGGATAAAGAACAAAGAAAGAACAAAGAAAATTACAGCACAGGAACAGGCCCTTCAGCCCTCCAAGCCTGCACCGACCATGCTGCCCGACTGAACTAAAATCCACTACCCTTCCAGGGACCATATCCCTCTATTCCCATCCTATTCATGTATTTGTCAAGACGCCCCTTAAAAATCACTATCGTATCTGCTTCCACTACCTCCCCCGGCAGCAAGTTCCAGGCACCCATCACCCTCTGTGTAAAAAATTTGCCTCGTACATCTCCTTTAAACCTTGCCCCTAAGCACCTTAAACCTGTGCCCCCTAGTAATTGACTCTTCCACCCTGGGAAAAGGCTTCTGACTATCCACTCTGTCCATGCCTCTCATAATCTTGTAGACTTCTATCAGGTCGCTCCTCAACCTGCATCGTTCCAGTGAGAACAAACCAAGTTTCTCCAACCTCTCCTCATAGCTAAAGCCCTCCATTAGGGATCTTAGGGATAAATACGTGAAGAATGCAGCTCCCCCCATTTATACGTCAAGTTCTGTTAAACTATCAAAGGTTCAAATAAAGCTCAATGTAAGCTTAAGAAACAGCTGGAGACTGAGCACTCAACAAACTTCTGGCTTTAACATTGAGTTGAACAATTCTTGACCTTAAACAGCCATTCACATTTACTCTCATTTAGCAAGTGCTGGTAAGGGAGGGTGGCTTCCGAAGGTTAGTGGGAGGCGGGAAGATGTGGGCTGCAAATGAGGTTCCAGCCGGGTTGTTTGCAGCCAAGATGGTCTACCCACCTTCCTGTGCCACATTCCTGACCCATGGGAGTGCTCTCTTCCCTGCCATGCTCCCCTCCCCCACTGCTGTAACTATTTACACCTCCTTTGGACCCATCTTTTTTTTTCATTACTTGCTCCATGTGACCAACTTTTCCCTTTCAATCATTCCATCCATTCACCTTACTTTCAGACTTATTTTCTGTCCTTGTCTTCTTTTTCCCCCGACTCTGTATTTACTGAAGTACACTTCTAACATCTTCTACATTTGAAACATTGGGCCACAATATTCTTTAACAAGACATCCAAAGGCATCATTTTTTTTTCATTCATGGGATATGGACGTCGTTGGCTGGGCCAGCAATTATTGAGGGCAGTTGAGAGTCAACCACATTGCTATGGGTCTGTAGTCACATATAGGCCAGACCAAGTAAGGACAGCAGATTTCCTTCCCTAAAGAACATTAGTGAACTAGATGGGGTTATATGTCAATTGACAATGGTTTCATGGTCATCATTAGGTTTTTAATTTCAGATTTGTCTTTATTGAATTCAAATTTCACCATCTGCCATGGTGGGATTTGAACCCGGGTCCCCAGAGCATTACCCTGAGTCTCTGGATTACTAGTGCAGAGAAAATACCACTATGCCACTGTCTCCCACTCCTCTTCTGTTAGATTTTCCCTTGCATGTTTAGGCTTTTAATTTCGTGCATGGCAGGTTACTGGAAATGCAAGTTGATAATGGCATAATGAGAGATCCTGAGTGGACAGACCAAACAACAATACATTTCCTCAACCAATCAGATTGAAGAATTGTGAAACTAACAACACAAAGAACATAAGAAATAGGAGAAGCAGTGAGCTACTGGGCCCCTCGAGCCTGCTCCGCCATTCAACAGGACCACGGCTAATCTCAAAGAGGGCTCAACTCTACTTTCCTGCCTGACCCCCATAACCCTTGACTCCCACGTAAATCAAAACTCGGTCCAACACAAAAACTGAGAAGTGTAAATTAGAGAGGGTGAATTCAATGTTAAGCACAGAAAAAGAAATAAAAAAAGGAAAAGTGTAGGAGAGAGAGAGAGAGAAGAATGAGACAACAAAATAAAAAAATCTAAAATTTTACATCATGAAAATGGCCAACAATTAAAACCTAAGGGAATCAGACTTCACTTTTGTTGCTGTGATATGCCAGGTGGTAATTGCCAGTCTTCCCAAATCCCAAAGGGAAACTTGGTTAAGCTATCACAATAATTTGGAATTTGTATTTATTATGAGGAAGTATGTGCACTAAAGTCAGGAGCAAGAATTGCAAATCCACTTTTGGAGATTTTAAATATTAAAACTAAAACATTTATGAACAAAAGAAAACTTAAACACAAAAAATTATATTTACACAATTAAAAATAGTCCTAAAACCATTTTCCAAAATATTTCTACGTAGAAAAACTCAAAGCTAAAGACCTCTTTTCAGGCAGCAATCCCTTTAGATTTTTAGAACATAGAACATAGAAAAGCTACAGCACAAACAGGCCCTTCGGCCCACAAGTTGTGCCGAACACATCCCTACCTTCTAGACCTACCTATAACCCTCCATCCTATTAAGCTCCATGTACTCATCCAGGAGTCTCTTAAAAGACCCTATTGAGTTCGCCGCCACCACCACTGACGGCAGTCGATTCCACTTGCCCACCACCCTCTGTGTGAAAAACTTACCCCTAATGTCTCCCCTGTACCTACCCCCAGCACCTTAAACCTGTGTCCTCTCGTAGCAGACATTTCCACCCTGGGAAAAAGCCACTGAGAGTCCACCCGATCTATGCCTCTCTTATACACCTCTATTAGGTCTCCTCTCATCCTTCGTCTCTCCAAGGAGAAAAGACCGAGCTCCCTCAGCCTATCCTCATAAGGCATGCCTTATAGATTTTTAATCTATAAAAATCGTGGTAAGATTACCACAACACATCCACGGCTGCTATAGGAGACGTATTTCACAGGGCTTCTCTCTCTCCCTTGATAACGGAAATCCAGGACTTGTATTCAAACCTTGCAGCCAAAGCCTTTCTCTGTGAGGGTGCCTATGGTTCACTCAGATTCTTTCAATGTTTTCTCTAAGCACAGCACATTCTTCATCTCATGGCCACTCCTCCTGATCCCTCTTTAAATATGCTTCGACTCTTTCATGTTTAATTCTATCATTCTAAAATTTCTTTGGAAGTCCCCTTCCCAAAATATTTTTAAAAATTCATGTTGTTTTTATGGTTACTACTTTTGGGTAAAAAGAAACATCATACTTTGTTTTACTCATTTACGACCTTTGCTAGTTGTAAATTTTCCTTTTGAAAAACAATAGCTAAACTTCAGTTCACCCCCTTATCTTCTAATGCAAATTTCTGTTCATGCTGCTGTCTGGTATCCCATCTTAGCTTTGTTCACCACCATTTCAACATGCTTGCTTTCACACCTAACCCCCTTTGATGTTTTGAATCTAGCTGTCTGTCTTCAGTTTAATTACAATCATCACAACCCCTTCATCTCACACACACATGCGCACGCACACACGCACACACAAGCCTGTTTCACAGTACACCACAGTGATAATAGAAAAATATGATACACAGTTACTTTACACAGTTTATTTTCAGTGTCAGAGAGATAAACTAGCAGTAATTAATGCATCATGTTATTGAAAAGGTACTTAGGCTAAAATGGTCAAGGCTCAACTTTCGGTGTTAAGTCAGTTTGTATCTATCATGCCAAGACAGCAACCTCATGTTGTTCAGTGCGTTCCAATGGTGAGACAGACAGTTAGATGCCTTTTCCATAAAACTAATGGTGGAGCAGAGTAACCCGGAGCACAACCTTTGATCTCTGTGTTTAATCATTGATCTTCCCATACCTGAAGTGCTATTGTGTTGCATTTCTACTTACATGACAACTAGCACCATTAGCGCCCTTGTTATTCTGACTGCAAATTATAAGCATTTAACTCCGTGTCTCCACAGATGCTGCCTGACCTGCAGATGTTTCTTTTTTCTTTATTAATGTTTATCTGTTTGATTCAGCTGGGATATGAAGAATGTCCCCTGAGATTAATCACTGCTCCAGTTACACAATGACAGAGATCTGAACCCATGTGGATAAGCTGGAAATATTGAATCCTGAAGCTAGCTAAAAGGCTGTTTCATTCAAAAGTATTGTTTCATATCAATCTGTATTACACATGTATTCCAAAAAGAGTCATTTACCCCTTGCAATGATTCTCTTTTCATTGTTTTTTCATACCAAGCTGTTTTGGTTTAACCTACTAATAAATCCTTTAACTTTAATCTGTGCATTTTCACTTGACAGCATTCAATTAATGATTAACCTTTTGAACGAGTAATGAGAATGTTGTGGGAATTGTTTCTCTTCCTGCACCTAGTCACACACAAGGAAGATTTTCATCCGTTCCATAGCTAGTTTTCCTGTCACCAAACGCTTATATCTTGAGGAATGTCACTCCGCATCAAGCATGACCAGGATTCTCTCCCATTCTTACCTACAGCCTGCCATTGCCATGTGTTGGAAGGATTTTGCACGTTGGTACTCAACCTGTTGGCACTCAACCTGTTGGCTGCATTATGGACACACTTTCTGTGGCCATCAAGTCCTGGGCTGGGACTTGAACCCAGAGCTTCTGTCTCAGAGGCAGAGGCGCTACCCACTGTGTCACAAGACCCCTGGGAACACTGTGGAAACCCCACAAAATGGCAGCACAGTGGTTAGTACTGCTGCCTCGCCAGGAACCCGAGTTCAATTCAGACCTCGGGTCACTGTCTGTGTGGAGTTTGCACATTCTCCCCGTGTCAGCATGGGTTTCCTCCCGGGTGCTCCGGTTTCCTCCCACACTCCAAAGGTGTGTGGGTTAGGTTGATTGGCCATGCTAAATTGGTCCTTAGTGTCAGGGGGATAGGCAGGGTAAATATGTAGGATTATGGGGATAGGTCCTGGATGGGATTGTTGTCGGTGCAGACTCGATGGGCCGAATGTCCTCCTTCTACACTGCAGGGATTCCATTTCTTTATGATTCTATACTGTAACTGGTATTCTTGGTCGCTCTATCCCATGTATAGAATTTGTCAAGTTATAGGTTTTGAGGACTCGCTCTGATTATGAAAAACTTTCTGCTACAAACATGAAAAGAATTGTAAAATGATATTTCCCATGTCAGCAAGAAATGTGGACAGTACTTGCTGTTGATAACAATCTACCGCATACGTGGGGATTCATACGATGTCCACTAAAGTTGGCAATGAGCTCTATGTTATTATTATGCATGGGCTGGTGACAGGCGGATAATATCTGACAAATCTAAATGAACATTTTAAGAAGGTCATAAATAATGAGGTCAGGGTAGTGTCTATGTCTGTTATCTATATCCATTTCCAGAAAGCATCTGATAAAGTTCCATGCTAGAGGTTATTGGCAAAAATGAAAACATTTGGAATTGTAGACAACCTTGCAATAGACAACCCTGAACATGGACCAGTAATTGGCTGGGAGGTAGAATACAGATAGTAAGTATAAAGCAAACACCCTCAGAATAGAGGGATATGACAGCTACAGTCCCCCCAGGGATCTGTTCTGGAGCCTTTTCTGATTTACTATATTAATCAGTAGTTCCCAATCTGTGGGTCACGGCACCAATTGGGGTTGCCGAAGCAGAGATTAGATTGTAAACTTCTCCTCTTCTGAAACTGTGCCCCTTACCGCCACCGAGGTAGCAGGTGGAGGCTGGCCCAGCCCTTGCCCTGCTCGCCTGTGTGCAGATCTGTCTGTGTTTGGTAGGGGGAGGGGCTGATTCCAGTTTATGTGTGGTGGTGGGGAGGGTGGTGGGGTGGGGGTGGGGGGGTCATTTCACTGAGTCATCCCTCACTGGGGGATTCGGAGAACTTGGCTGAAACTTCAGTGGCCAGTAACTATCCCACTTTGTGTTCTATGCCTATTCAGAAATTTCCCCACATTGGAAAGAATCTGGCTCCACGGATAAAAACTTATGTCAACAATCCAATCCATTTTATGTTAAAGCTAAGCTGCATTGTATGTAACAGAATCCACGGTGATACTGCTGCCTCTGAGGAGATCAATATTATTTTGTGTCATTTGAAATTTACAGTAGAAAATCAAAATTTTATTTGACTCATCACAGATTAAAAGCAGTAATGTTGTTCTTGCTCTCTCTCCTCTGACCTACTATCCTTCCTAAGCCTCTCCCTCCTTGGAAACTCCCCAGTCCATATTCACGGTTGCCTCCTTAACTTTGCCAATTCACATACTCCTGCTAGTCCCATACATCAATCACAGATGGTCACTTCCTGGTGTTGAGCTTGCCTACATGCCCTTTTCACATCCCCACCTAGTTTCCTTCTGTATTCACCTTTGGAAAAGCTGCCACCAGTTCACTTCTCACTGCACTTTTATAATCCCAAACATCTGGCCTTTGCCCTCTGCTCGCAACAACATTTCTAAAGTTACTGATTTACTCAACCACGCCCTCACCACCACCTTTGATGCCGGAGTACCCAATAAAACCATTACTCTCCAATTCCTCCTTTCAGGCTTAAAATTCCCTGGATTTTGTTCATCTTTCCTCATAACCTAAACCTCGAACTCTTAAGGATTAGCCTCATTGCACTTTTCTGTATAGCCTTCAACATCTGAAATGTCTTCCTTAGGCCTGTTGACCTGAATTGGGCATGGCTTCCTCAAACCGTATTCTGTTCTTCCGGGACTAATCCTCGGCTCAGGACTGGAATGCAGACACATCTCAGCCTGATGGGCAGAAGCCATAGAATCCATAGAATCCGTACAGTGCAGAAGGAGACCATCCAGCCCCAAGAGACTGTACTGACTCTCCGAAAGAGCAACCCAGCCCCACCACCCACCCCCCCAGCCCTATCCTTGTAACCCCATGCATTAACATGGCTAGTCCACCTGACCTACATATATTTGTATACTAAGGGGCAGTTTGGCAAAAATGCACATCTTTGGACTGTGGGAGGAAACCAGAGCACCCGGAGGAAACACACAGACACGGGGAGAATGTGCAAACTCAACACAGACAGTCACCCAAGGTCGGAATCAAACCTGGCACTGTAAGGCAGCAGTGCCAACCACTGTGCCACCATTCTGCCAAGGCACAGAAGGCAAGAAAATGAATCCCAAAATTCTTACAGGATTTCACAAAGGAGTTCTATAAATGATGGCATTTAAAAACATTAAAAGCATTATTAATAGGCATCTGGTTTTGATAATACTCACCCATCCTCATTCTGCCTTGTTCATAACTCTATTATCAATCTGTTAGTTGATGATGATGTAACTTACAGCACAGAAGCAGCCTATCAGGATTGAAGTAAAGGTTATCAAGCTTGAGCAGGGATCATCCATTGGTAGATTTAGGTGAGTGTAATTAACCTGAAATTGAGTAGTTAGTTCACTAAAAGGGATCAATCAGCTTTACTGGACTTAGTGACCAGAATCGCCACGGGAATCATAGTGAGTGATGGCGGACTATGGGAAGGTCCGTTGACCTCGGGCGGGATTGTACGGTTTCGGGACAATTAAGGCTGTAAAATCCCGCCCTGTATATACATTGTACTGTCAGTTAACCTGTTACCATTCATTGCGATTTTGCTCCAACTGTAAACAAAAACTTCCAGCAAACTTTACAGCTCTGTTGCATACTTATCAAATGTCTTTTCAATCTTAAGTTAAAGTTTCCTGTTGTTCTGTTATGTCTGGCTTGCACACAACTGACAGAGTTGATTACTTTGAAATGAAAAGAGCTGTTTAAGATAAGTTGACCCCCACCTTAATTAAACACAAATGTTGAGAGGAAAGTAGCCTAACTGACGATGGGGCTTGTATGAATGAGATGATTTTATGTAAAAACTCTTACTCATACTTTTGAGTATTGTATGCAGTAAGAAACTGAGTTAATTTTCAATGAAATTGAAAATGGAGATTTATTTTTACTCCCTCCAGTAGAGACCCATCATTTAAAATCTAACAATAGGGAACATTCTAGTCTTAAATCTGCATTTTCTGAAGCTGTTTTTACAATTTGAAACTTTTGTCATAAAGCCAATGATTACTAATTTGAGGGAAATGTTTTGCTTTTATATTTATCGAAAGCAAAAATAAATTAAATTGTCAATAAATCACCCAAATTCTGTTGGTTAGTGATTTTACACAGGATGAAACAAGTGAACCTAACAAAATAATTACCAACTAATCGAAATTCAATTGTGTGCAATCTCCAGAAAAAAATCCTCAAGGAAAGCAAATTGGTCAATTTTGTTCTTATTGATCTAAAGTTCATTCAGACGTTAATTTGTGAATAACAGAATAAATTTGAAAACAGCCTGTTCAAATCTTAAATTATAATATTTGCTGTGAGGCTGGCAGAAATATTGATTATATACATTATATATATATATAATTTATATATATAGATTATATATATTGATTATATATATGGGCGGCACGGTAGCACAGTGGTTAGCACTGCTGCTTCACAGCTCCAGGGACCTGGGTTCGATTCCCGGCTTGGGTCACTGTCTGTGTGGAGTTTGCACATTCTCCTCGTGTCTGTGTGGGTTTCCTCCGGGTGCTCCAGTTTCCTCCCACAGTCCAAAGATGTGCGGGTTAGGTTGATTGGCCATGCTAAAAATTGCCACTTAGTGTCCTGAGATGTGTAGGTTAGATGGATGAACAGGGAAATGTGTAGGGATATGGGGGTAGGGCCTGGGTGGGATTGTGATTGGTGCAGACTCGATGGGCCAAGTGGCCTCTTTCTGCACTGTAGGGTTTCTATGTTTCTATATTGCTCATAGCTTAAATAGTTAACAATTAATGTATTCGCATAAATTGGATTGGTTGGCTAACAGGAAGCAGAGAGTAGGCATAAATGGGTCATTTTCAAGTTGGCAAGATATGACAAGTGGACTGCCAGCGGGATCAGTTCTGGGGTCTTGACTATTTACAATTTAAACCAATGACCTAGATGAAGGGACCAATTGTATTGTTGCTAAATTTGCTGATGCCACAAAGATCAGTAGAAGGGTTAGTTGTGTACATGACATAAGGAGTCCTCAAATCGGTTAAAGTGACTGATAAAAAAATTTGGCAGATGGAATAAAATGTGACCTTGTCCATTTTGGCGTGAAAAATAGAAAAACAGCATAGAAACATAGAAAATAGGAGTAGGAATAAGCCGTTCAACCCCCTCAGCTTGCTCTACCATTCAATATGATCATAGCTAGTCCTTTATCTCAATGCCATACTCCCACTCTCTCCCCATACTCCTTGCACTTTTCGTATCTAAAAATCTATTTCCTTCTTAAATATGTTCAATGACTTGGCCTCCACAGCTCTCTGTGACAGAGTTCCACAGGTTCACCACCCTCCGAGTCAAGAAATTTCTCCTCATCTCAGTCCTAAATGACCTACCACATATTCTGAGAGTGTGACCTCTTGTTCTAGACCCCCCGAGCCAGGCGAACCAATCCGTGCATCCAGTCTATCCAGCCCTGTCAGAATTTTATACTTTTTAATAAGGCCCGTTCTCATGCTTCTAAATTCCAGTGAACACAGGCCTAGTTGACTCAATCTCTCCTCATGTGACAATTTTGCAATCCCAGGATTCAACCTTCACTGCACTCCTGCTATGAGTCCAAAATGTGCAGATTAGGTGGATTGGCCATGCTAAATTGCCCCTTAGTGTCCCAAGATGTGTAGGTTAGGGGGATTAATAGGGTAAATACATGAGGTTACAGGAAAGGGCTTGGATGGGATCCTCTGTCAGAGAGTCGGTGCAGACCTGATGGACCAAATTTCCTCCTTCTGCACCATCGTAATTCCATGATTTTATGATCCTAAGGCAAGTATATCTTTTCTTAGCTAAGGAGACCAAAACTGCACACAATACTCCAAGTGTGGTCTCACCAAGACCCTATACATCTGCAGTAAGACATCCTTGTTCCTGTACTCAAGTCCTCTTGCAATGAAAGCCAACATATAATTTGCCTACCTAACAGCCTGCTGAACCTACATTTGTGATTTCAGTGACTGGTGTACAAGGACAACCAGGTTCCTTTGTACATCAACATTTTCCAATCTATTACCATTTAAATAACACTCTGCCATTCTGTTTTTGCTACCAAAATGGACAACTTCACTTTTATCCATGTTATATTGCATCTGCTAAATATTTTCCCATTCACTCAACTTGCCTAGTTCGCTTTGAAGATTCTTTACATCCTCCTTACTATTTACATTCCCACTGAGTTTGTGCCATCAGCAAGCCTGGAAATATTACATATGGTCTCTTCATTCAAGTCATTGATGTATCTTGTGACTAGCTGGGGCCCAAGCCCTGATCTCTGCAGGACCCCACTAGTCTCCACTTGCCACTTCAAAAGAGACCCATTTATTCCTACTCTCTGGCTGGAATTGTACCGTCCCACCCACCACGGGAATTGGAGCGGGCGAGGGGCGGACCATGGAAAGGTCTGTTGACCTCAGGTGGGATTTTACGGTTTTGGGATGTGCAAAGCCATAAAATCCCATCCTCTGTTTCCCATCTGCTAATCAATTCTCAATCCATGCCAATGTATTATCCACAAAGCCATGTGCTTTAATTTTGCACACAAATCTCTTATGTGGGACTTCATCAAAAGCTTTCTGAAAATCCAAATACTTAGCTATTCGACGAGTTGCATCCACAAAAAACTGCAGTAGGTTTGTCAAACATGATTTTCCTTTCATAAATCCGCGTTGACTTTATCTAATTCTGTTGATTTTTTCTAAGTTTCCTGTTATCACATCCTTTATAATGGACTCTAACATTTTCCACTCTACTGCCATTAAATTAACTGGTCTGCAATTCCTGGTTTTCTCCCTCCCTCTTTGTTTAAATGGAGAGAGATTGCAGAACTCTGTGTTACAGAAGGATCTGGGTGTCCTGGTACCTGGATCATAAAATGTTAGTACGCAGATATAGCAAGTGGTTAGACAGGCAAATGGAATGCTGTTTATTGCAAGGAGAATGGAATATAAAAGTAGGAATGTTTCTCTAAAGTTGTTCTGGAAGTGGGGCTGGGGTCGGTGTTTGGGGCAGGGGTTTTTAGTGGGGGGGGGTTGTTCGGGGGCGGGGGGGACCGTTCTGCAGGGTGGTGTTCAGAAGAGTGGTGTTTGAAGGCTTCTATTTTTCATTTTTTTGTATCAGGCCGTCCTTTAAAAATAGCGCCTTATCTTTTAAAACCTAAGTTCCTGGCTCAATATGAACCCACCCCATCTACGTTACGTCATGGGACCCCGTGTCACTTTTCTCGGCTATCAGCCGACAATACGGTGGAGAAAGCCACCATTGGGACCGACGGCTTCCGTGTGGTTTTTCCTGCTCATTGCCCCACTCTGCCGAAAATTGGGAAGAATTTTTCTGCTCGAGATTTCACGAATCATTGGAACTCTCTTCCCCAGAGAGCAGCGGAGGCAGGGTCATTGAATATTTTTAAGGCAGAGGTAGATAGATCTTTGACTAACAGGGGGAGTCAAACGTTATCAGGGGTCATCAGAATGTGGAGTTGAGGCCACAATCAGTTCAGCCATGATTTTATTGAATGGCGGAGCAGGTTCGAGGGATCGAATGGCCTACTCTTGCTCTTAATCCATATGTTTGTATGTCCGTATGTATTTCTGCTTTGTAGTTTATTTGAGTTACAATTGGAAACTCACCCAGAACAACTTAACCATTTCCAACATTCATTTTGCCATGAATCTACATTTTTTCAATACAATATAACACTTATTGCATTGTAGGTTCAATTTAGATTATAATCACCAGTTACATTTGCAGTTTTCTACAAGCTATAGTTTCTGGGACCAAATTTCAGACAAAATGAACACTAATTATAGAATTCAAGCCAGGCAGATGTTTGACAAAAGATTAGATGATGTTTCAGCTCAGTTGAGGGTTTTGTAACAGACACAAACGTTATGGAAAAAAAGGGAAAATCTAGTGAAATAGCTATCAGAATCCACATGCAACCATCATCCATTGACTTTGTAATTACAGTAACATTTTGAAGGTTATAACAATAAAGAAAAAGAAATTGGGTTTTCAAAAGTCACAATCTTCCCTTTAAGGACCAAAACAGAAAATGTTGGCATGACCATCCTGACTCGAAACGTTGGCTCTATTCTCTCTCCACAGATGCTGTACCCTGAGGATGGAAGGAGGATGCCGAGCAATGTAACCTACCCTGCAGGGAAGGTAGTCACGGGGTGGCCAGTGCCCATAGTCACCACCAGGGGACTACCCTGCAGTGTCAGAGATGGATGAATGCCCTCATCCGTGCTGCCAGTTGAACCCTCAACTGCTCACACTCACCTCACAGAATGGCAGCAGGACATGGCCCTCAATGGCAAGTGCACCATCTGTGTGGCCCATGCATAAAAGAGCTACTCAACATGGTAAGGTGATGTCTCATCCCCACCGCACCCCATC
The DNA here is from genome assembly GCF_964213995.1 of Mustelus asterias. Classification (NCBI taxonomy): domain Eukaryota; kingdom Metazoa; phylum Chordata; class Chondrichthyes; order Carcharhiniformes; family Triakidae; genus Mustelus; species Mustelus asterias. The sequence goes on along the minus strand of NC_135818.1, from coordinate 50,296,121 downwards.
TAACCTGCAGGTGGACAGGCCACTGCGGGCCTCTTACCCTTCCACACAGAGAGCTCAGATGTTGTCAGGCGAGGCTGGAAGGGGGCTAGGTATCGAGGGCACCAGAAGGCATCGCTAATGACATGCCTCAGTGATGAGAGGTCACACGGCACCAGGTTATAGTCCAACAGGTTCATGTGAAATGACAAGCTTTCAGAGCGCTGCTCCTTTGTCATGTGAAGTCACTTCACCAGCACTCCGAAAGCTTGTGATTTCAAATAAACCTGTCGGACTATAACCTGGTGTCATGTGACTTCTCATCTTGTCCACCCCAGTCCAACACTGGCATCTCCATATCAGGCCTCAGTGACCTTACCCTTCTTTCTGCATGGGCTCAGACTATGCACAATGAAAAGCTAAGAAGTAGATTGAACTTTGACCATTGAGTGGAAACTGGTAGTGGGTATATGAGGTGGCACGTTTAATGGGCAAATCACCAGTTTTCCACTTGGCGCTGGAAGTAAAAACTTACACTCCTGTCGTTTTCTACACAGCAGGATTAGAGGTGCTGTGCGGGAGGAGGGGGGTGGTTGAAGGAGTGAGAGGGGTGGTATTTAGATTAGGGCATACAGATGTAATTCAATAACTGCTTTAAGGTAGCATTTCTGTCCCTACTTTTATTTTTGCATAATACAGTCCACATTTACAATGGAAGCTGCCTCTGTCAATTGTCACAGTGGAATCTCAGACACAGAGGAAGAGTATAATTACAATGTGGTTATTGAGGGATCTTGAGAGAGACCATTAACTTTTTAAAAATAAATTTGTCCTCTCTGTTTTGACTGAAAGAATTACGTCCACAAGGATTCATGTTGTTAAACAACCATTTAACTGAATACTGCAGTTTTCAAGAAGGCTACAAGAACCGCTACATTTACAAGAGCAGTTAGGCATGGGCAACAAATGTTGGTGTTACCAGCATGCTCACATCCCAGGAAATAACTTTTAAAATGGTCTCAGTCTTCTTGCTCTTAATTTCTGGCTTTATTTATAAATCAGAAATGATTACAATGTTTTGAAAAATCTATTACAGAACCAGTTTACTACTGTTCAATCACAAGATTTTTACTTCTTCCAGATTATTGGCTGTGAAATTAGTACAATTAGAACGCAGTGTTGCTGGAGATATTAAGTGACTGATCGATTTTCTTCTGTTCCTACCCTCATCCACATCAGAATTGTGATTCCATGCTTTCATCAGCTCCAGGTTCAACTTCTCAAACACTCAGCCTCCTAGATGCTACCATACACAAACAGCCAACTGATCTAGAAGCCCATTCATTACTTCCTATTGCATGTTAAGTGTTATTCGCTATCACCCTGTCTTCAATGATCAGGACTGGTTTCCTAAGCCTTGAGTTACTGATTTCAAAATTCACATCCTGGTTTATAAATTTCTTTCCTTACATATGTAACTTCCCCTGGCTCTACAAATCAGCTCAAACACTCATTTAGAATCATAGAATCATAGAATCCCTGCAGTACAGAAGGAGGCCTTACGGCCCATCCCAACACTGACAACAGTCCCACCCAGGACCTATCCCCATAATCCCACGTATTTACCTCGCTGGTCCCCCTGACACTAAGGGGCAGTTTAGCAAGGCCAATCAACCTAACCTGCACATCTTTAGACTTTGTTAGGACTTCCCTCTATTCCATCACAGTAAGAAGTCTCACAACACCAGGTTAAAGTCCAACAGGCTTATTTGGAATCACGAGCTTCCAGAGCGCTGCTCCTTCATCAGGTGAGTGGAGGTTAGTTCATAAACACGGCATAGAACATAGAACAGTACAGCACAGAACAGGCCCTTCGGCCCACGATGTTGTGCCGAGCTTTATCTGAAACCAAGATCAAGCTATCCCACTCCCTATCATCCTGGTGTGCTCCATGTGCCTATCCAATAACCGCTTAAATGTTTCTAAAGTGTCTGACTCCACTATCACTGCAGGCAGTCCATTCCACACCCCAACCACTCTCTGCGTAAAGAACCTACCTCTGATATCCGTCCTGTATCTCCCACCACGAACCCTATAGTTATGCCCCCTTGTAATAGCTCCATCCACCCGAGGAAATAGTCTTTGAACGTTCACTCTATCTATCCCCTTCATCATTTTATACACCTCTATTAAGTCTCCCCTCAGCCTCCTCCGCTCCAGAGAGAACAGCCCTAGCTCCCTCAACCTTTCCTCATATGACCTACCCTCCAAACCAGGCAGCATCCTGGTAAATCTCCTCTGCACTCTTTCCAGCGCTTCCACATCCTTCTTATAGTGAGGTGACCAGAACTGCACACAATATTCCAAATGTGGTCTCACCAAGGTCCTGTACAGTTGCAGCATAACCCCACGGCTCTTAAACTCCAACCCCCTGTTAATAAAAGCTAACACACTATAGGCCTTCTTCACAGCTCTATCCACTTGACTGGCAACCTTTAGAGATCTGTGGATATGGACCCCAAGATCTCTCTGTTCCTCCACAGTCTTCAGAACCCTACCTTTGACCCTGTAATCCACATTTAAATTTGTCCTACCAAAATGAATCACCTCACATTTATCAGGGTTAAACTCCATTTGCCATTTTTCAGCCCAGCTTTGCATCCTATCTATGTCTCTTTGCAGCCTACAACAGCCCTCCACCTCATCCACTACTCCACCAATCTTGGTGTCATCAGCAAATTTACTGATCCACCCTTCAGCCCCCTCCTCTAAGTCATTAATAAAAATCACAAAGAGCAGAGGACCAAGCACTGATCCCTGCGGCACACCACTAGCAACCTGCCTCCAATCCGAAAATTTTCCATCGACCACCACCCTCTGTCTTCGGTCAGACAGCCAGTTACCTATCCAATCGGCCAACTTTCCCTCTATCCCACACCTCCTCACTTTCATCATAAGCCGACCATGGGGGACCTTATCAAACGCCTTACTAAAATCCATGTATATGACATCAACTGCCCTACCTTCATCAACACACTTAGTTACCTCCTCAAAAAATTCTATCAAATTTGTGAGGCACAACTTGCCCTTCACGAATCCGTGCTGACTATCTCGGATTAATCCGCATCTTTCTAAATGGTCGTAAATCCCATCCCTAAGGACCCTTTCCATCAATTTACCAACCACCGAAGTAAGACTAACCGGTCTATAATTACCAGGGTCATTTCTATTCCCTTTCTTAAACAGAGGAACAACATTCGTCATTCTCCAGTCCTCTGGCACCATCCCCGTGGACAGCGAGGACCCAAAGATCAAAGCCAAAGGCTCTGCAATCTCATCCCTTGCCTCCCACAGAATCCTAGGATACATTTCATCAGGCCCAGGGGACTTATCGACCTTCAGTTTATTCTAAACTGCCAAGACATCCTCCCTCCGAACATCTATTTCCTCCAGCCTATTAGCCTGTAACACCTTCTCTTCCTCAAAAACATGGCCCCTCTCCTTGGTGAACACTGAAGAAAAGTATTCATTCATCACCTCGCCTATCTCTACTGACTCCAAACACAAGTTCCCACTAATGTCCTTGACCGGCCCTAACCTCACCCTGGTCATTCTTTTATTCCTCACATAAGAGTAAAAAGCCTTGGGGTTTTCCTTGATCCGACCCGCCAAGGACTTCTCATGTCCCCTCCTAGCTCTCCTAAGCCCCTTTTTCAGCTCATTCCTTGCTAACTTGTAACCCTCAATCGAGCCATCTGAACCTTGTTTCCTCATCCCTACATAAGCTTCCCTCTTCCTTTTCACAAGACATTCCACCTCTTTTGTGAACCATGGTTCCCTCACTCGGCCATTTCCTCCCTGCCTGACAGGAACATACCTATCAAGGACATCCAGTATTTGTTCCTTGAAAAAGTTCCACTTTTCATTAGTTCCTTTCTCTGACAGTTTCTGTTCCCAACTTATGCCCCCTAATTCTTGCCTAATCGCATCATAATTACCCCTCCCCCAATTGTAAACCTTGCCCTGCCGTACGGCCCTATCCCTCTCCATTGCAATAACAAAAGACACCGAATTGTGGTCACTATCTCCAAATTGCTCTCCCACAACCAAATCTAACACTCGGCCCGGTTCATTTCCCAGTACCAAATCCAATGTGGCCTCACCTCTAGTCGGCCCATCCACATATTGTGTCAGGAAACCCTCCCGCACACACTGCACAAAAACTGCCCCATCCAAACTATTTGACCTACAAAGGTTCCAATCAATATTTGGAAAGTTAAAGTCCCCCATGACAACTACCCTGTGACCCCCACACATATCCATAATCTGCTTAGCAATTTCTTCCTCCACATCTCTATTACTATTTGGGGGCCTATAGTAAACTCCTAGCAACGTGACCGCTCCTTTCCTATTTCTAACTTCAGCCCATATTACCTCAGTGTGCAGATTCCCCACGAAGTGCCTTTCCGCAGCCGTTAAACTATCCTTGATTAACAATGCCACTCCTCCACCTCTTTTACCAGCTTCCCTACACTTAGTGAAACATCTATACCCCGGAACGTCCAACAACCATTCCTGTCCTTGTTCTACCCACGTCTCCGTAATGGCCACAACATCGTAGTCCCAAGTACCAATCCACGCCCCAAGTTCATCTACCTTGTTCCGGATGCTCCTTGCATTGAAGTAGACACACTTCAACCCACCTTCCTGTCTACCAGTACCCACCCTTGACCCTGATACCTTCCCCAATACCTCACCACCCTCACTGACTTCTGGACTACAACTCCCTTTCCCACTCCCCTGACAAATTAGTTTAAACCCCCCTGAAGAGCCGTAACAAATTTCCCTCCGAGGATATTGGTGCCCCTCTGGTTCAGGTGCACCCCGTCCTGTTTGTACAGGTCCCACCTTCCCCAGAACGTGTTCCAATTATCCACGTATCTGAAACCCTCCCTCCTACACCATCCCTGCAACCACATATTTAACTGCACTCTCTCCCTGTTCCTCAACTCGCTATCACGTGGTACCGGCAACGTACCAGAGATGACCACATGTTTCGTCTTGGCTCTCAGCTTCCAGCCCAGCTCCAGAAATTCCTGCTTTAAATCCCCGTCCCTTCTCTTACCTATGTCATTGGTACCAATGTGCACCACGACTTGTGACTGTTTCCCCTCCCCCTTCAGAATCTGGAAAACACGGTCTGAGACATCACGGACCTTGGCATCCGGTAGGCAACATACCATCCGTGAGTCTCTTTTGCTGCCACAGAACCTCCTATCTATCCCTCTAACTAACGAGTCCCCAATAACTATCGCCCTCCCGCTCTCCCCCTTTCCCTCCCGAGCCACAGAGACGGACACAGTGCTGGAGATCCTCTCACTGCGGCTCCCCACTGGTATGTCATCCCCCTCAACCGTATCCAAAGCGGAATACTTGTTGCTAAGGGGAACGACCACCGGGGATCCCTGCATGGACTGCTTCCTCCCAGCCCCTCTCACCGTCACCCATCTGTTTTCAATCCTCGGAGTAACTGTATTCCTAAAGCTTGTGTCTATGGCCATCTCTGCGTCCCTGATGATCCTAAGTTCATCCAACTCCAGCTCCAGTTCCCTAACACGGTTTTGGAGGAGCTGCAGATGGGTGCACTTCCCACAGGTGTAATCAGTAGGGACACTGTCGTCGTCCCTCACCTCAAACATAGTGCAAGAGGAACATTGCACTGCCTGCACACCCATCCCCTCTAGATACCTTGCCAGTACCAGGTAGAAAGTGCAAAAATGAATTCAACTCACCCCTACTCGCCCTTTCAGCCTAAGCCCTGTGAGCCAAAGTCTTATAGCTCACACTCTGCTTCCCACACACTCAAGCCCTGTGAGCCAAAGTCTTATAGCTCACACTCTGCTTCCCACACACTCAAGCCCTGTGAGCCAAAGTCTTATAGCTCACACTCTGCTTCCCACACACTCAAGCCCTGTGAGCCAAAGTCTTATAGCTCACACTCTGCTTCCCACACACTCAAGCCCTGTGAGCCAAAGTCTTATAGCTCACACTCTGCTTCCCACACACTCCACTGCCCGCTCCCGACGCTGCCCGCTGTATACTGCAGCCTACCTTTTATACATCACGCGCTTAAAAAACCCTTCCCAGACTCCTTTGCTGCCCACTTCTAGTTTTCACTTTAAACTTGAAAAACTGCTGCATATATAGGCAAAGACACCATTGCAAGATAATTACAGATTGGAATGTGAAGAATGGTTGGAATGCGAGTCTTTACAGGTGATCAAGTCTTTACAGGTACAGACAGTGCGAGTGAAGAGAGGGATCATCACAGGTTAGAGGTGTGAATTGACCAGGACAGTTAGTAGGATTTTGCAAACCCAGGCAGTATAGTGGTATTAAACCTGTTGGACTTTAACCTGGTGTTGTGAGATTTCTTACTGTGCCCACCCCAGTCCAACGCTGGCATCTCCACATCACAGTTCCATCACTGGCAGACTCCTTAGACATCAATTCAAACTCTCTTCCAGAACCTCCTTCCAGGCACATCTCTTATCACCTTTAAAACCCTGCTTGAAACGTATCTATTTGGTCCCTTTCCTTCACCTCTTCTGAATTTTGCTCAATGTTCCATTCCACCCCTATAAAACATCTGACTATTTGCCCGTTAAAGCTGCTATAAAAGCCTAAATCGTCTTTGTTGTGAATTGTTGTTGACATATCACTCAGAGGTTTATGAAGTGCCACTCAAGCGGTATGCGATGTTAGGACAGTGACCTTGTAGAAGACATGGGGTACACAGATACTTGACATCACTGGAGCACAAAGTCCAGCATGATTATATTAAAAAATATTGCAGTGAAATGATACATGAGCTGCTCACAATCCGTGTTTTGCTGTTGAATACGTACTAAATAATATTAGGTATGAACTTTACATAGAATCCAACAGCCTTGAAGGAGACCATGTGACCCATTGAAAGAGCTATCCAGTTAGTCCCACTCCCTTGCTCTTTCTCCAGAGCCCTATCAATCTTTCCAAATAAATATCCAATTCCCTTTTGAAAGTTATCTCTGAATTTGCTTCCACCGCCCTTTCATAAGTCCTCCGAGGAGAACACATTCCCACATGCCCACATTCTCCACTTTGATTTTTGGGTGGCACAGTGGTTAGCACTGCTGCCTCACAGCACCGGGGACCTGGGTCCAATTCACAGCTTGGTCACTGTCCGAGTGGAGTTTGCACGTTTTCCCCGTGTCTGCGTGGGTTTCCTCCCACAGTCCAAAGATGCGCAGGTTAGGTTGATTGGCCATGCTAAAATTGCCCCTTAGTGTCCTGGGATGCGTAGGTTAGAGGGATTAGCAGGTAAATATGTAGGGATATGGGGGTAGGGCCTGGGTGGGATTGTGGCCGGTGCAGACTCGATGGGCCAAATGGCCTCTTTCTGCACTGTAGGGTTTCTATGATTCCTCCAGGTGCTCCGGTATCCTCCCACAGTCCAAAGATGTGCGGATTAAGTTGATTGACCATGCTAAATTGCCCCTTAGTGTCCCGGGATGCGTAGGTTAGAGGGATTAGCAGGGTTATATAGGGCCTGGGTGGGATTGTTGTCGGTGCAGACTCGATGGGCCAAATGGCCTCCTTCTGCACTGTAGGAATTCTATGATTCTATGAAAAACAGAAATTACAGCCCATTGCTTCCGTGCCAATGCTGCTGGTTCTTCAAATAGAACAATCAAATTTATTTCTATTTTCCCCAAATACCTTTCATCCTAACCATTCATTCCCTTTGAAAATTGTGTTAATCTCTAGACCACACTCCCACTTATAAATGTTTTAATATTTATATTTATACAGGTTTACATATATGTTATAGCTCCTGTCCTGTATCTGTCCCCTCTCTCTCTAGCTCCTGTCCTGTATCTGTCCCCTCTCTCTCTATCTCCTGCCTTGTATCTGTCCCCTCTCTGATTATATGTTTTACATTGGCAATGTTAACGTGTAACCTCAACATGACATGTAGATAAACTCAATCCAGCCAATCCCCATTGAGACCCATGGTCCAGCGTCCCGGAAGCGCCGAATAAACCAATCACAGCGAGGAAAGCTGCAGACATTAACCAATCACAGCCAGCATGTGGGTGTTGCAATATCTTCCCGGCAGCCAATAGGAACCCGGGCTGCCAGGCTCCGCCCAGCCCGCTGCAGAATTAGCCAATCAGAGCTGGCAATGCAAAACAGCATTTTTTTAAAGAAATCGAAAATAAACGAATTTTGCACCGGGAAATGAGTGAGAAACTTACATCGGAGCAGGGTTAGGACATAGCACTGGAGTTAGAGAGAGGGGACAGATACAGGACAGGACCTCGAGAGAGGGGACAAATACAGGACAGGAGATAGAGAGAGAGAGGGGACAGATACAAGGCAGGAGATAGAGATAGAGAGAGAGAGGGGACAGATACAAGGCAGGAGATAGAGATAGGGAGAGAGAGGGGACAGATACAGGACAGGAGCTAGAGAGAGAGAGGGGGGACAGATACAAGGCAGGACCTAGAGAGAGAGAGAGGGGACAGATATAGGACAGGAGCTAGAGAGAGAGGGGACAGATACCAGCAGGACCTAGAGAGAGAGAGGGGACAGATACAAGGCAGGAGATAGAGAGAGAGAGGGGACAGATACAAGGCAGGAGCTAGAGAGAGGGGACAGATACAAGGCAGGACCTAGAGAGAGAGAGGGGACAGATACAAGGCAGGACCTAGAGAGAGAGAGGGGACAGATACAGGACAGGAGCTGGAGAGAGAGAGGGGACAGATACAAGGCAGGAGATAGAGAGAGGGGACAGATACAAGGCAGGACCTAGAGAGAGAGAGAGAGGGGACAGATACAAGGCAGGACCTAGAGAGAGAGAGAGGGGACAGATACAGGACAGGAGCTAGAGAGAGAGGGGACAGATACAGGACAGGAGCTAGAGAGAGAGGGGACCGATACCAGCAGGACCTAGAGAGAGAGAGGGGACAGGTACAGGACAGGAGCTAGAGAGAGAGAGAGAGAGGGGACAGATACAAGGCAGGAGATAGAGAGAGGGGACAGATACAAGGCAGGAGATAGAGAGAGGGGACAGATACAAGGCAGGAGATAGAGAGAGAGAGAGAGAGGGGACAGATACAAGGCAGGAGCTAGAGAGAGGGGACAGATACAAGGCTGGAGTTAGAGAGAGAGAGGGGACAGATACAAGGCAGGAGATAGAGAGAGGGGACAGATACAAGGCAGGAGATAGAGAGAGAGAGAGAGAGAGGGGACAGATACAAGGCAGGAGCTAGAGAGAGGGGACAGATACAAGGCTGGAGTTAGAGAGAGAGAGGGGACAGATACAAGGCAGGAGATAGAGAGAGGGGACAGGCGTAGGACAAGAGTTAGAGAGAGGGAACAGGTATAGGACAGGGGTTAGAGAGAGAGGACAGATACAAGAGAGGACAGGTATAGCACTGAAGTTGATACAGTGAGAGGACATTCAGCCAGTGGTTGGTTAGTTAGAGAGAGGGGACATACAGTATAGGGGTTGTGCAGATACAGGGGATCAGAGATAGAGAGGGCAGATACAGGGCGTCAGTGATACAGAGAGGGCAAATACAGGGCGTCAGTGATACAGAGAGGGTAGATACACAGGGTCAGTGTTACAGAGGGCAGATACAGGATTGGATTTACAGAAAGAGAACAGCAGGAGCAGAGATATCTTGGATTAGAGGGAGAGTAGAACATGTAGCTGGCAAGAAAGAGTTATAGGGAAATAATAGGAGATATATAGAAGACACACTGTAGGAGAGACAGGGAGATAGGAAGGCAGGAGAGTGTAGAGCTTCAGCAGGAGACACACTGCAAGAGGTAGAGATAGGAATAAAGAGACATCAAGATATTCAGAGAGATCGATGCAGTAAGGGTGGAGAAAGAGGCAGGCACAAGTCTGCTTCCACTCCTGGTTAGTGCTTTAGAATAGAGCAACAGACCGACAGGTGCCAAGTGCTCCCACGGCATGGTGAACCTGGTGAGTGTAGACCGTGTGGCTGGTGTTACCTGTGCTGGGAGATTTTAGCTAGTGCCTTTCAGATTTTGGGAAAGGGGGTTAAGCAGCTTTTTTAATGCTAAAAAGAGAAGCAGGACTTTTGTTTATTCCCTCTGAAATCCAGCTGTTAATGCATTCCAATTTCATACAGCAATACTGCTTCTACTAATTTTCTCAACTTGCCTCTTTCAAATCGTGAGTTATACTGTTTAAGCTATCTTTCTACAAATAATTTTTATGAACGTTTGAAGGGCTTTAGTTTATGTTTTTAATATATAGATTATTGAGCTGTTGCTCAAATCTAATGTGGAGTCTGGAACACGATTGTCATATTTAATATGTTAACCTGGTTTGGTTGTTTAAGACCTCTGTCTTTCCAATTAGTGTGTACAGGGAAATGGCCTAAGCTAATACCATGGTCAATTAAGGATAATTATTGTTAGAAGTTTCTCTAGACTGGTAATTGTATGACTCTTCACACTGCGTTCTTAATAAATGTTTTGGGTTATCGCAAGGCCAGAAAAAGATCAGCAGGAAATAATAGGGTTCAATTCACTTTTTGTAACTCTTTTTTTTTGGTCTGGTTAGTGTGGGTAGTTTGATTCCACAGAGGCAGGATGGAACCTGTAGCTCCCTTGTTGCATTCCTCTTGCACAGAATTTGTCAACAGGACACACAATTCTTCAACACGCTAGGCGCAGGTGACCTTAATTGGGATTGAAGCAGAAATTAAATTCTAAAGAGAGAGTTAGAAACATAGAAACCCTACAGTGCAGAAGGAGGCCATTCGGCCCATCGAGTCTGCACCGACCACAATCCCACCCAGGCCCTACCCCCACATATTTTACCCGCTAATCCCTCTAACCTACACATCCCAGGACTCTAAGGGGCAATTTTTAACCTGGCCAATCAACCTAACCCGCACATCTTTGGATGTGTCAGACCTGCTGAGATTTTCCAGCATTTTCTGTTTTTGTTTCCGATTCCAGCATCCGCAGTATTTTGCTGTTATCTTTGAAAAAGTTACCTCATTTTGAGTTTGTTTGGCCGCTGACTATTAATTGCATAAAAAAGGGTAATTTTGATTGTGTTTGAGATTGTGTAGTTGCTGGTTTGGGCAGATCCTCCCCCCCCCCCCCCCCACCCCCCACCCCACACCCCCACCCCACACCCCCCACCCCGGTTTGTACCTGAATGGAACAGCATGGTTACCTTTTACATTTTAGTTGATTTGCTGCTTGTGCGACAGATACCTGACTCTCGCCCATCACCCCTGTGCTCACTGGCCTATATTGGCTCCCAGCCATGCAGCACCTCACTTTTAAAATGTGCATCCTTGTTTTCAAATCCCTGCACAGCCTCCCCCTACCCTGTCTCTGTCATCTCTTCCAGCCTTGCAACCCCACCCCCACAAGGTAACTGTGCTCACCAAATTCTGGCCTCTCGAGGGTCCCAGCTTTTAATTGCTCCACTGTTGGTGGCCAATTTTTCGGTTGTCAAGGCCCAGAGCTCTTGAATACTTTTCTTAACGACGCTCTGGAAAACCTACATCTTTGACCAGGCTTTTCTGCCCTGACATTGTCCTCTCTGACTCTGTCAAATTTTGCTTCTAATGCTCATCTGAAGTGTCCTTGTGACATTTGTATTTATTTAGGACATTTTTAAGTAGTAGAGCTGTTTTGAAGTGTGCTAACCAAATTTCTACTCTAGCCATGTAAGCTAAAAATAAAACTATTTTAACTGCAATATAATTTTTCAACTTGGCTTCCAAATTGGATAGAGTGGCTGAAGTGGCATTGAGACTCTTGATGATTGTTGTATTGCCGATAGTCAACATGTTAGGTTGCAGGTTCTGTAAAGTTTATTTACGTGATTGTATGTAGCCAATTTCATTTTGATTGGGGAGAGAAAACAAAACTGTTCTCTACCTCTTATTTCTTTCTTGTCTTTCTTCATTTTTCTTCCCCCCCCCCCCCCACTCTTTCTCCCGACTTTATCCCCCCTTTCCTCACCTTTTCTCCCCCTTTGCTTCCCCTTTCCCCCTTTTTCTAAATTATACCTCTCTCCCCCACCCCCACTCCCAACATCTTCATCTGTCACAGCTTACCCTCTGATTTCAGCTTCTCTGCCGTTCGGACATTCACACCCTTTATCCTCTCTATGGACTGTCATTAGCAGCCTTTTTCCCCTGGTTTCTGTGGCATTGACTCATCTTTCATTCCCTCACCCTACAGTATAAATATCTCCCACTTTCTGTGCCTTTTAGCTTTGACAAAGGGTCATCTGGACTCAAAACATCAGCTCTTTTCTCTCCTCACAGATGCTGCTAGACCAGCTGAGATTTTCCAGCATTTTCTCTTTTGGTTTTAATTTTGATTGGATTATTTTTAAATGAAATTTGCACTCGTACAGTGGTTTTTACATGCTCAAGACATCCAAAGAACCACGTAACCAATGAATTACTTTGAAGTTTAGTTATCATTATGCAGGCAAATGTGGCATCTTTTCGCGAACCTCAAGGTTCCACAAATAGGGGAATGAAATTAATGATTGGTGAATCAGTTTTTGGTGCCGCTAGTTGAAACGCAAACATTGGCCAGGACAGAGTAAATCCTGCAGTCTTCTCAGAATAAACAGTAGGGCATTTTAGTAAACTGGGCCTCTGTTTAACAAAGATAGCTCTGACAATAATGTTGTGCTACACTAAAATGTCAGCCTAGATTATGTGTTCAATCCCATGAATGGGGCTTGGATGACCGTCCTTTGAGATAAAAATGCTACCAACTGAATATGTGTGTGTGATATATAATATATATTTCCAAATATTATGAAGACTTTACCACCAACTTAAAATAAAACCCATTAGAAAATGGTTGTGGGACTGGTTAATACTCATGGCAAGTCATGAAATTGATTTCAGTAAATCTGGTCATTCGTGGGTTAATGCATAAAAAAAGGAAGTTTCCAGCTTTTCATAAAAAATTAAAAATATTTATTTATGGGGTGAATTTTACCGTCCCACCTGCCATGGGAGTGGGCGAGGGACAGACCATGGAAAGGTCTGTTGACCTGGGGCGGAGTTTTCCAGTTTCAGGGAGAGCAAGGCCAGAAAGTCCCACCCTATGTCTTTTTGGATAAGATCTACCACCCCTCTTAAAACCGGCCTCCTGATGGCTCCAGTCCACTCCATATGGATGGCCCCTAGGGCAGTGAGGGATGGCCAATAAATATCAACTCACTAATGTCGCCCACACATCCCACGATGACATTTTAAAAATTGATTTCAGAAATAATTATTGATGCTGAGTCAAAGGAAAGTTAAATTCACACTCAGAAGCTGTCATTTCATATATAGTAAGGTGTTTTAGAAACATTTCAAAAGTAAAATAATATTTAAAGAGAAAGGATACCACTCAGAAATGAATTCGGGAATGTAATTGGTAAGGACAGGGGTTTGGCAGCAATATTAAATATTTTGCATAGTTCTTTTACAAAGCACACTGGAATTTGAACTTCTGGGTCTGTTTATACATAACCTTCAACATCTTTCCATTTGGTGTACACTTCAATTATTTATTCTTGCAACCTCACACTTATCCATGTTAAATTGCATGTGCCCTATAATGCTTGGGTTTAGTAGAGGAGGAAATAGAGCAATTGTTAGAGAAACCTTTCAAAAATGAATACACTTGGCAGAACCCAGAGGATAAATCACTGATCCTTGACTGTATTTATCAGTGGCTGACACAAACCTGAGGGGAGATGGTAGCAGCTCTGTCCAAAGTTCTTCACACCTTTTATTCAATATAAAAATTGTTATTGGACTGGAGAGTAGCAGGTGCAACATCTTTGTTCAGGAATTTAGTAGAATGGTTTCTCGGGATCTTCAGGAGGCAGTCAGTAAGGTAACTGACGAGCTTGTTAGAAAAATTCAGTAGTGTGTTGGTTTAAGAAATGGAGAGAAAGTTAGTTCAGAAGTGGGAAGCAGAGCTTCCTTGTCGTTAGTTGCTTACACCACCTTGAACCATTCTCCAGTTTAAGCTCATGCTTTCCATATACAGCTGACTCGGACTTGGTTATAAGGAACTATTAAACTATCAAAGACTATTTCCTCGGGTGGATGGAGCTATTACATAGGGTTCATGGTGGGAGATATAGGAAGGATATCAGAGGTAGGTTCTTTACGCAGAGAGTGGTTGGGGTGTGGAATGGACTGCCTGCAGTGATAGTGGAGTCAGACACTTTAGGAACATTTAAGCGGTTATTGGATAGGCACATGGAGCACACCAGGATGATAGGGAGTGGGATAGCTTGATCTTGGTTTCAGATAAAGCTCGGCACAACATCGTGGGCCGAAGGGCCTGTTCTGTGCTGTACTGTTCTATGTTCTATGAACGCAAGCTTTGCTGAGAACCCCAAAGGAGTAGATTTACTAAACTAAAGAGGACTGTAAAAGACTTCACAGAAACCTAAGCAGAATGATTTAAATGAGCAAACCGATGGTAGATTCAGTTTAACGTGCACCAGTGTGAGGCGGTGACTCACTTTCTGAAGAAATAGAAGGAATGTGGGTATACACAATGGAAAGACTTAGATACATAATATATTGTAAAAGCAAGTAGTTAAAAGAGGTCAACAACGTTCTGACTTTGATAAATAGTGTATTTTGTAGGAAATTGCTTGGATAATAAGAGTCTGGGGTAGAAGAGCAGGAGGGATCTGCATTGAGATCGAGCCATTGTAATCTTTTAAGAAGTGTATTTATTACTGTCTCAAGTAGGTTTACATTAACACTGCAATGAAGTTGCTGTGAAAATCTCCGAGTCACCACATTCCGGCGCCTGCTCAGGTACACTGAGGGAGAATTTAGCATGGCCAATGCACCTAACCAGCACATCTTTCAGACTGTGGGAGGAAACCGGAGCAACCGGAGGAAACCCACGCAGACACTGGGAGAACGTGCAAACTCCACACAGACAGTGACCTAAGCTGGGAATTGAACCCAGGTCCCTGGCGCTGTGAGGCAGCAATGATAAAGTATATGCAGAGAAACAGAATTGTTACAGTGCAGAAGGAGGCCATTTGGCCCATTTTGTCTGCACCGGCTCTCCAAATGAGCAATTTACTTAGTGCCATTCTTGCACCTTCTCCCTGTAACCCTGTACATTGTGCCTTTTCAAATAACATTCTTTCCTTTTGAATGTCTCGAATAAACCTGCCTTTTAAGCACAATTGGATGGGGCAGGTTATTTTTAGATTGTGCTGGTGTAAAGACAGCACATGCATGGTAGTATTAATATCCACCTTCTGTGCTGTAAATTTCTATGATTCAAAGATAAAAAACTGCCTTTTAGACAATGACAACTTCAGTTCAAGCAAACCTTCACCAGCCAAATGACATGTTGCATCAAGAAGCCAATCCAAGAGGAAGTGATAGCAATGCATCCTTCGTCAAATCCCACCAGAATAGTACAGAGTAGGATCAATAGCAGTTAAGGGGTCAAGAACAAGGGGCATAGATAGACAATTAAATGAAAGAGATTTAGGAAGGAAGGCAGGAGACACTGGCACAATGTTGTGAGGTTTTGGAATGCCTATATTCAAAATTAGATTGGAAGAAAAAGCATGTGAAGGGACAAGGAAACAGGATGGGCAAACACGGTTCTAGTTATTTGCTCGGGTGAAGGGTAAATTGACTCTTTGGACCAAATAGACTGTTTCTGTTTTGTAACTTCTAGTAATATATTACCTCTGTAAAGGCTTGTTGCTAATTCTTTTCTTCATTTGCAAGCACCTTGTGGCATTTTTCTATGTTAGAAGTTCTATTATTGTTGCTATTTAAGTGTATTTGCTGTTGTATTATGGGGTATAAGCAAAGAGAATATAAATGAGATTAAATAGTTACCTGGTACAAGAATCAGCACTAGCACAAACACAGTAAGACAATTAGTCTCCTATTGTGTCATGTGGAAGTTGCTTTGTTAGTCTCTGTCATTGTAATAACTGAATCTGACCACGGTACTAATTTTACATTTGCCTATGCTGATAAGCACAAAATATCATGCCTACCAGACTGCATGCCATCACAGAAATGTTATTTGGGTACACCAGACGATTAACATTCAACCCAATTTGAATTAAGGTTTTAAATTTCAGCAACAGTCTCCTTATCTACATTTAACTTTTACTGACGCAGAGTGTTAATTTTATATTAGTAAATGAATACATGCAGAGGAAGCAAATCAGTTTGTTACAATATTCAGCATTTAGAACAGGCCTGATTATACTTGTCTTAGCTATATGGGGAGATTGGGTAAACTGGGGTTGTTCTCCCTGGAAAGACGGAGGATGAGGGGCGACCTAATAGAGGTGTATAAAATTATGAAGGGCATAGATAGAGTGAACAGTGGGAAGCTTTTTCCCAGGTCGGAGGTGATGAACACAAGGGGTCACGGGTTCAAGGTGAGGGGGGCAAGGTTCAACACAGATGTCAGGGGGACGTATTTTACATAGAGGGTGGTGGGGCCTGGAATGCCCTGCCAAGCAAGGTGATTGAGGCGGACACGCTGGGATCATTTAAGACTTATCTAGATAACCACATGAACAGACTGGGAATAGAGGGATACAAAAGAATGGTTGAGTGGGCACATGAGCGGCGCAGGCTTGGAGGGCTGAAGGGCCTGTTCCTGTGCTGTATTGTTCTTTGTTCTTTATACTATGGCTGGGGTTCCAGTTCCTATTGTGGCAATGTGTCAAAGTGTTCATGAGTGCAAATTAAAAATATTTTCATACCTCAGAGAATTAATTTTCTTGATTACGATAAACCTAATGAAATTGCACTGCAGTTGACTTCTAGAGTTACCTTTGTGTTTTTTTTAGACTGGTGCAATGAGAACAAGTGAATTTGACTCCTCTGATGAAGAATCTGAAGAAGAACATCAATCACCATTACAGGTATCTTGGTAAGTATCTGCAGCACTTTCATTGCTTCCATTTTGTCGTGATGATTTTTCTATACATCATCATCTGACACCACTTGCCTTAGTAGCTGGGATGTTACTAACATTGGAGAAGATTGCAGTAGAGTTCTGCTTTAGCGTGAATGTGTAACGGTCGTACTATCGTAGCCCTCTTAATCTCACATGTTGCACGAGTTTTTAAGGTAACAAATTCATGATCTAAAAATCAGTAAGTTTCTTGCAAACAAAATTTGGATGCGTCTTTTAATAATGTCACCAACCTGCTCAACTCTCTCATCACGACAAAATTAGGGAGCACAGCAAGACACTTTCCTCCCTGTGCCTAAATTCGAATCAAGAGGCCATCCAGACCATCAAGTCTGCGCTGGCTCTCCCACCCCGGCACTCCTTTCCACCCAATCCCCATAAACCCCACGCATTTACCATGGCCAATCCACCTAACCTGCACATCTTTGGACTGTGGGAGGAAACCGGAGCACACAGAGGAAACCCACATAAACATGGGGAGAACGTGCAAACTCCATACACGGTCACCCAAGGCTGGAATCGAACCCGGGTCCCTGGTGCTGTGAGGCAGCTATGTTAATCACTGTGTCACCATGCTGCCTGCAAATCATTTATATTATTGTAAACCAAAGAGGCAATCACACGGATCCGAAGGGCACACTACTACTCAAGTCCCGTCAACTGAAAAATAACTATTGAAGCCTACTTTATATTTTCTGTCCCTTCGTCGACCCTGTAGACGAGTTGCATTAAAATACACCTTAATCTTCATGATAGTTCTCCAATGTTGCAACTTACTTGATACCTTCTGAAAAATCAGTTATATAAAATCGATTGTATTTCCTTTATGTTGCTGTCAGTTTCTTGTTCGAGCATTTTAATTGCATGACAGGGCCAGCTGTCCCAAGAAATAATCTTAAAACAATTGGATTTCGTGCTCGCAGCTACATGCTGTGCAGGTTATGTAACCTCTTGTTACTGCCACAGATCCTGCCTGCACCATTTTCAATGTGGGAGTTTCCTTCCACTGAGATTACCCACAAGTGCCCATTGGGAGAAGGAGTCGAGGAAACTATTGCCAATTTGGCATCCTTCCCTGGACGTTGCATGACCAACTCAGCTCACTGATTGGGGTGGACATATGTTTAGAAATTGCCTTGTTAAGCTCTAACTGGTTCCTAATTGGGATCTTAATGTAATTCTTTGCCAAGTTAATTTACTTGCTGCTTTCTCTCGAGAGGTTTCCTGCAAAGTGAGGAGGAGGTGGTACAGAGAGGGAGGATTGTGTAATTTGAAGACTAGTGTTTTTAATACAAGCAGTTACAAAGGGTGATGGGTGAACAGGACAGTGTGGATCAGGGTGCAAACAGCTCCATTGTGCGGAAGTTGGATCTATGGATGGTTAACGTGGGTATTGGAACTATCAAGTTTTCGGGCAATAAAAACATGAATATGAGTTTAGCATGTGATAAAAGCGAGGCAGCTAACATTTTTCTTTCTAATTATGTCGGCCTTTTTCTATCGTATTTACTTTCTTTTGTACACTTCCCGCAAAAGATTTTAATTTGTTCATGGGATGTGACCTGACAAAGACACAGTAAATCGAGATCTTGTGGAAAATGTTAGTCAAACTTGGATGTACATCTAAAACAATAGTTTCACGATGGAATGACGACCAGAGCTACTGCTGATGATGAATACACTGATCCCTTAGACACAGCAAGTGGTGTGGTGCTGGAGTGTGTCACAGCCCCTGTGCTCCTCAGTATATTCTTTGCTGCCATGATTTCTGGGTGTTTGATGGAAATGCCAATGGAATTATACATCCAATACAAAGCAGATGGCAATCTCTTCAACTTGAGATGACTGCCATCCACAACAAAGGTATCTGGGATGATGATATGGGAATTGCTGTTTTAGCTGCTGAATCTGCCCATGTGCCTTCAAAGGAACATGGACTGTTGTTCAAAAACAGCTGGCTAACATCGGCTTAAGGAAGCTCCACTATCAACCGCCACAATATTCTGACTAAAACCAACCCACCGTAACTATCAACAACAACCCTAAAGGCTCTGGATAGCTTAAACTATCTCAGAACCTCAATCGCCAGAAATGTCTGCATTGATAGCAAGGTGGCAAACATAATTGCCAGTTGAGGTTTGGCATTTGCCCACTTTTGCAGCAAACTGTGGAAGAAGGGAGGTATCAAACTTGCAACAAACCATGCTGGTGTACAAAGCTGTGGCAATACCTCCCCTCCTAACGCAGTTGGACAGAATCATAGAATCCTTACAGTGCTGAAGGAGGCTATTCAGCCCATCAAGTCTGCAGTGACCACAATCCTACCCAGGACCTATTCCCGTAACCCCACATATGACACTAGGGGCAATTTAGCATGGCCAATCAACCTAACCCACACATCTTTGGACTGGGAGGAAACCAGAGCACCAGAGGAAACCCACGCAGACACCGGGAGAATGTGCAGACACCGCACAGACAGTGACCCAAGGCCAGAATCGAACCAGAAGCTTGCCACTGTGCTGCCCCATTCAGGTTCCGTATTCATCAAAACATCATGGGCATCAAATGAGAGTACCTAACAGTGAGGTACTTTTAAAAATCAGAAAAGTCTGGAATTGATGCATTCATCCTCTGAGCCCAACTCAGATGGAGTGAACATGTCGATATGACTGATAAAATCCCTCGGGCAGTCCTGTATTCACAGACTTGGACACCACCTGTGAGGTAGGCTGAGGATAAGGGTCAAGAATTTCTCGAAGGCAAACCTCAGGAGATGTGGCATGCCCACCTTGGAGTACAGATTCATCAGCTGAGGGAGGGTAGTTGTTGGCCATCAGCAGACTTCCTTGCCTGTCTTTAACCTGATGCCATGAAACTTCATAGAGTCCAGAGTCAATGTTGAGGACTTCCAGGGTCATTCCAACTGTACACCACTGTACCACCACTTCCAGTGATGGAGGAGTCGAAGACATTGGCTGGACGGTATGATTGAATGAGTATGACTATGTCGAGCTGTTGCTTGACTTGTCGGGGGCAGTTCTCCCAAATTTGGCACAAGACCCCAAATGTTAGTGAGGTGGACTTTGCCAGGTTGACTGGACAGCATGTGCCGTTTCCGGTGCCTAGGTCAGTGTCTGGTGGTCCATCTGGTTTTATTCTTCTTCAACTTTTCTGTAGAGCTTTGGTACAACTGGGTGGCTTCCCTGGCACAGGGGCTAGCACTGCTGCCTCACAGTGCCACGGACCCGGTTTGATCCTGGTCTTGGGTGACTGCCTGTGCGGAGTCTGCACGTTCTCCCCATGTCTGCGTGGGTTTCCTCCCACAGTCCGAAAGACATGCTAGTTACATGCATTGGCCATGTTAAATTCTCCCCCCGTGTACCCGAATAGGCGCCAGAGCGTGGCGACTAGAGGATTTTCACAGTAACTTCATTGCAATGTTAATGTAAGCCTATTTGTGACACTAATAAATAAACTTTAACTTTTAGTTAAGAGTCAGCCACATTGCTGTGTGGCTGGATTCACTTGTAGGCCAGAATAGATAAGACTGGCAGATTTCCTTCCTTCCTTTAAAGGGCATCACTAAACCAAAAGGGCTTTTCCGACATCTGATAGCTTTGTGGTCACTAGTTTTTAATTCTAGATGATGGAATTTGAACCACCGTCCCCAAAGCAGTAGCCTGGGCCTCTGGATTGCTCATCCAGTAACATTACCACTACACCATCATCCCTAGTATGAGGAACGGAGGAACTCTCGAGACACAATGCTTAATTACATCCATATGAATTTTTTTTGTCCTCTACATAACACACTATTAACTTAATTTTTTTTGTCACCAACACCCACCTCTCTGACAGCCTTTTCGACAATCCCCCCTGTGCTGTCAGATTGTTTGGTTTTATTGTGTGTATTTTAAACCATTTTCCAAAAAACAAATATTTTGGCTATAATTTACATCGAATAATTGTTTAACGCTGAAGTGAGTTTACAAAGGTGTAAAATCCAGGTTATAAACACAAACTGGACAAAGAAGGGATCAGTACGATAACAAACCCGTCCAAGGCCACTGATACAGTTACATAACCGGGGACAGTAGGGATTCACAATCTTATTTCACTTGCTTCCAGCAAACATTTGTTGCCATTTCTTACCCATAAATGAGCCTCACTATCAAAAGTTACTCTCATTACCCAGTATCTAAATGTACAATAGCCAAAGACAGGGATTGCGACTGTCCGGCGGTTCAGTGGGATGAAGTCAGATATGAATCATTAATTCTACAGTCTCTAGACGGACTTAGCCGGACAGTCGCAATCCCTGTCTTTGGCTATTGTACATTTAGATACTGGGTAATAAGACGAGTGAGGATAATGACCAGTTTGTAAAGCAAGAGAGAATCCCTACAGTGCAGAAGGACAGAGCTGAAGTCCTAAATATCGAACATGAGGTGGTCTGGCATGTCTCTACCTCCATGGAGCGGTAGAAAGATACAATAGTCTGAGGACACGTACCAACCGACTCAAGAACATCTTCTTCCCTGCTGCCATCAGACTTTTGAATGGACTTGCCTTGCATTAAGTTGATCTTTCTCTACCGTAACACTACATTCTGCACTCTCTCCTTTCCTTCTCTATGAACGGTATGCTTTGTCTGTATAGTGCGCAAGAAACAATACTTTTCACTGCATTCTAATACATGTGACAAATCAAATCCGTTTAATTGGCAGCTCCACTGACCAATGGGGAAGAGATGAGCCACATGGCATTCCTGTGGAGTTGGAGTTAAACACATTCAGAGCTATCTGCACAAAAAGGCCGCTGGGTCAGACACAGAGGAAGCAAGTTTCCTTTGGGAAGGAAGCCAAATGATATTTAAATAGCCGATTTCACACAAAAAAAGACCATCCAAGAAAAGTGAATATTTAGTAATCCACTGACAGAATCGATATGGTGTACTTTTATTATTTGAGGAACCAAAGTGAAGTTGTAATTACTAAAATTGAGTCCATCTATAGACTGTAGAATTAATGATTCATATCTGACTACATCCCACTGAAAGGTTAATCGGTTCACCTTTTCAGAAAATTAGAGAAATGTGTGTATAACACGAGTGAGGATGATGACCAGTTTGTAAAGCAAGATAGAATCCCTACAGTGCAGAAGGAGGCCATTCAGCCCATCGAGCCTGCACCAATAACAATCCCACCCAGGCCCCGTCCCCACAACCCCATGTATTTACCCTGCTAATCCCCCGACACTAAGGGGCAATTTTGCATGGTCACTCAACATAACCAGCACGTCTTTGGACCGCGGGAGGAAACTGGGGGACCCGGAGAAAACCCACAGGAAGAACATGCAAACTCCAAGCAATCACCTGAGGCCGGAATTGAACCCAGTCCCTGGAGCTGTGAGGTAGCAGTGCTAACCACTGAATCGCTGGATAGTCGCAATCCCTGTCTTTGGCTATTGTACATTTAGATACTGGGTAATGAGAGTAACTTTTGATAGTGAGGCCCATTTATGGGTAAGAAATGGCAACAATATCCTGAGGTTAATATCGACCCAAACTTAATGGCTGGTATTTGACAACCTCGCTTGGGTGAGGCTTGTAAAATCCCACCCAAGGCCAACTGAGAATTCCATTCTGCGAGCCTCACCTGCCCCGATTCCAGAGCGGGCGAGAAAATTCCAGCCAATATCTCCTGAATGATCCGTTATCTTATTCTGAATGTTAAAATGCATGTTTGATTTTGGAAGTTCCTGTTTTGTTTGGGCACAATTAACTTGCTAAAATATAGGTAGAAATATTTTTGCTATATATTTCATAGGTTGGCTTTGTCTGTGGTGAACTGCCACCAGTTCCTTGGAATCTGTGCGTTGCCAGGTAAGCCATTTTCCCCCATGACATTATGGAATTCTAACTCCCGAGTTTGTGAGTTTGCAGTAATGTTTCCGTATTTCAGCTTGTGATTAAACCATCCATAATATCTTAGAATTTCTCTCCTGCTTGGGAAAAATTCTCAAGAGGAACTCCTTTGTCCCCATGTTAATTTAAACAAACTGATTACTAACACTTAGTACCAGGGTTCAGTGTTAGTGGTTGCATGTAGTCCTGGATATTCAGATAGTATTAGTAAGCATCTTCACATTGGGCTGTGTGGCGAGTTAACTAAGGATCTACTTGTGATTTTCTTTTTCTGTGAAGGGAAGAAAGTGAGAAGGTGTGTTCCACTGGCTGTTTTTGAAGGATTTGTCTAAACCTCTGCTGGCAATTCAGTAAGCAAGACTGCATCAGTCTATCAAATAAACATATTCCAAATGAAGCAGCTCAGTAAGCTACTCTATTTGAACCGTACAGGGGAGGCGATGGCCTAGTGGTATTATAGCTAGATTATTAATCCAGAAACTCAGCTAATGTTCTGGGGATCTGGGTTCAAATCCCGCCACGATTATGGTGGAATTTGAATTCAATAAAAGAAAATGTCTGGAATTAAGAATCCACTGATGATCATGAGACCATTGTCGGAAAAACCCATCTGGTTCACTAATATCCTTTTAGGGAAAGAAATCTGCCGTCCTTACCTGGTCTGGCCCGCATGTGACTCCAGAGCCACAGCAATGTGGTTGACTCTCAACTGCCCTCCAAGGGCAACTAGGGAAGGGCAGTAAATGCTGGCCAGCCAGTGACACCCATGTCCCACAAATGAATTTTAAAAAAAACAACTCCCAATTTGTTAACTGGCCCCAAATGTTGCTGGTTTTCTAATTAGGATACATAACAAGCAGTGTAGCAGATCAGACACTCAGCTACAATCCAAGCTGACATTCCTACATCTGGAGCTACAGAAACATTTAAATAAATGGAAATGACCCTTTCCTCAGTCAGAAGGTTGTGAGTTTGAGTACTACTCCAGGGACGTCATCCAAGTTGACACTGCAAAGCAAGCTGCACTGTTTAGACATGCCAAATTTCCAATGAGACAATAAACCGGGACCCAGCTGCCCCCTCATGGAGGCATGAAAGAATCCATGGCAGTTTTTGAAGAAGTTCTCAATGGTATCCTAGCCAATATTTATCCTTTAACAAATATCTGTAGAACAGATTATCTATCTGGTCAGCACAGTGGTTAGCACTGTTGCCTCACAGGGTCCCGGGTTCAATTCCAGCCTCGGGTCACTGTCTGTGTGGAGTTTGCATGTTCTCCCCATGTCTGTGTGGGTTTCCTCCGGGTACTCCAGTTTCCTCCCACAGTCCGAAGATGTGCAAGTTAGGTGGATTGGCTAAATTGCCCCTTAGTGTCCCAAGTTGTGTAGGTTACATAGGTTAGCCATGGTAAATGTGTGGGGTTACGGGGGTAGGGTGGGAGAGAAGGCCTGGGTAAGATACTCTTTCAGAAAGTTGGTGCAGACTCGATGGGCCGAATGACCTCTGCTGCACTGTAGGGATTCCATAGTCATTATCTATCTGTTTGCGAACAGAACTTCCACTCACCTGATGAAGGAGCAGCATTCTGAAAGCTTGTGCTACCAAATAAACCTGTTGGACTTTAACCTGGTGTTGTGAGACTTCTTACTGTGCTTACTCCAGTCCAAGGCCGGCATCTCCACATCATTATCTAATTGCCATGTATGGGATCTTGCTGTTGCAAATTGGCTGTTATGTTTTCCTATGTTACAATAGTTACTACACTTTGTTAGTACCTGATGCACCATCAATCAAGCAAAGATTAGTTTGTATGCAAGAACAAATAGGTTTTTATTAGCAAAAGACTTGGAGCACACCCATGCCGATGAACTGGTCCAGACTGAGGCAGGGGGGGTGGGGAGCAGTCGCCTTTATACCTGGACCGGGGGGGGGGGGGGAGGAGTCCCGGGCAGGGCCGGCAGGGACGTGTCCAGGCATGTCACACACACACAGGCAATAAGCTAACAGTGGTTTACCACAGTACCCATGGCTGAAAAGTGTGCTGAGGTTGTGAAAGACATTGTATGAATGTAAATTCTTTCAGTCTAATGTTTAAGAAGTTGCACTTAATCTACAATCATGAGGTCTCACTACTGCAGAAAGAGGCTATTTCAAGCCTGCCCCGATAACAATCCCACCCAGGTCCTACCCTGTAACCCCAAATATTTACCCTGCTAATCCCCCTGACACTAAGAGGCAATTCAGCATGGCCAATCAACTTAACCTGCACATCTTTGGAGTGCGGGAGGAAACCAGAGCACCCAGAGGAAACAAACGCAGACATGGGGAGACCGTGCAAACTCCACACAGACAGTGACCCGAAGCCAGAATTGAATCCAGATCCCTGGCGCTGTGAGGCAGCAGTGCTAACCACTGACCCTTCAACCTCCCCTTTCCCCAGTCTTGCCTCTCCCACCCTGCATTGACATTGGCTTCCAAAGCCTCAGACCAGCTACACAGTCCATGAATTTGACAGGAAACTCACCGCTTATGCCACATTGCAGTTGGTGCGATAATTAGTAATCGAGTAGGGGTATTTCAAGAATGTCATTATAATTATTTTCTTTGGGACATGCTTTAGCTCATCTATCTAACTTGCTTGAGAGAAAATAATTGTGTGCAGCCATTCTAATGGTGCTTCAGTTTAGCCATCTTAAATTCACACATTATTAAATACTACTCTATTTAAACAGGTTGTAAATTTAAAGATATAAGAAGAAATCTTCAAAAAGATTTAGGTAATGCATATTTATATATATATTTTTATATATATGTGTGTCATGTGTCTGTGGGTTCAAGGGAGGTGGCCATTTTGGATAATAATGCTATCAAATTAACTTGTTTGCTTTTGGAGCTGTACTTCACCATTTGCTTTGTTTTATTTGGGGATTTTTTTCCTGTTTTGGTGCAGATTTGGTTGCAGAGTTCTTCTAATGCTGCCAAGAGGGGAGGGATTTTCCGACAGCAGTGGGCATCGTCGTGGGCGAGACAGGAAAATATTTTCCCCCATCTCACCCACAAAGTTGCCTGCCAGTGTTTAGTTTATTAGTTTATTTATTATTGTCACCAGTAGACTTACATTAACACCGCAATGAAGTTACTGTAACAATCCCCTAGTCGCCACACTCCGGCGCCTGTTCGGGTACACTGAGGGAGAATTTAGCATAGCCAATGCACCAAACCAGTACGTTATTCAGACTGTGGGAGGAAACCCACGCAGACACGGAGAATGTGCAAACTCCACACAGACAGTGACCCAAGCTGGGAATCGAACCTGGGGCCCTGGCGCTGAGAGGCAGCAGTGCTAACCACTGTGCCACCACCCCAGGCCAGGATCCTATCCCGCCTGCAATGATGTGCACCGCTGGTTGGTCCAGAAAATTTGGAGAGCAGCCAGAGGTCCATTGACTTTGGGCAGGAATTTCTGGCAAGACCAGAAAGCACGCCCCCTAGTGATTAATGGTGAGGGGAAATAACCCATATTTGATTTGGGTTTTTTTTAGCCAATAATGGGCACTGAAATAAGAACCTTCCCCTTTGTGGGGAATAGCAGATACAACTGTGTGACTGTTGTGTCCATCAACACAATGAAGCTCGACCAGACTGCAGCAATTTTATTGGTTTCAATTACTACTTTAGCTAAGGCATTGGCTCTCCCAATCTGCACCATCTATCCCATTGTTGGATTACAGTGGTAGTAAAATGTAAAGCTTGTATCGAGTTAATTGGGCCTTTAATTCATAGTATCTATCTTCTTCAACTATCGACAGAAGAGCTCAAGAGCCACAACATACAAGATGTATTTGTGTTCTGTACCAAAGGAGAGATGATGAAATACAGGGTTCCAGGCTTGTTGGAATCGTACCAGCAACAGGGATTCACCGTGTATCATCATCCTTTTCCCGATGGAAACGTTCCAGATATTGCTAGCTGTTGGAAAATTCTGGAAGAGTTGAGGATCTCCTTGGAAAATGAGAAAAGGATCCTTATCCAGTAGGTGGCATTGCAGCTGTTAACTGTGAACTTGTACAGAATATGTATGGGCGGGATTTTCACACAGAATGTTTGTTCCAGCCTCTAAGTAACAACCTGAAAAGTAAATGATTCTCTCTTGGGTAATTGTTTATCTATTAGTCATTGCAAATTTTGGGGGATTGGTTAGCTCAGTTGGCTGGATGGCTGATTAAGAATCATAGAAACCATACAGTACAGAAAGAGGCCATTCGGCCTATCGAGTCTGCACCGACCACAATCCCACCCAGGCCCTACCCCCATATCCCTACATATTTTACCCACTAATTCCTCTAACCTACGCATCTCAGGACACTAAGGGGCAATTTTAGCATGGCCAATCAACCTAACATTTGTGATGCAAAGTGATGCCAACAGCATGGGTTCAATTCCCCTGCCAGCTAAGGTTATTCATGAAGGCTCCACCTTGCCCCTCACCTGAGATGTGGTGATCCTCGGGTTAAATCGCCACCAGTCTGCTCTCCCTTTCTCCCCTCCCCCCACGCAAAAGCGAAGGGTCCTCTGGGACTATGGCAACTTTACCTGATCTTTTAGTCATTGCAAAAGTTCACTACCTCAAAAGCTGGGTCACAGAGCAGCAAAGGTTGAAGGTTCAATGAGCTCTCAAGTGTGTCCAGGGGATGTCAACTTTCTGTTGCCAATTCACATCCATTGCCACTGATGGGCAAGAATATGAGCAAAGGTACATTTCCCCTGGGAGTCACCACCACCTTCTCAAGAGCAACAAATGCTGGCCAGCCAGTGACACCCATGTCCCACAAATGAATGAATGAAAAAAAACTTGTGCACAAGGAAATATCTGCATGTGTGCAACACTTTAGCTCAAAATCATGGTCAACGCATAGTTCCTGCCACAGGGGTGATTGCTGGTCTTCAAGTACACCTCATCGAAATGGACAATATACCTTCACCTCTCTTACATTGGGTGCATGTGCTCATTTTAGAGATGTGTCTCTGC
The DNA here is from genome assembly GCF_964213995.1 of Mustelus asterias. Classification (NCBI taxonomy): domain Eukaryota; kingdom Metazoa; phylum Chordata; class Chondrichthyes; order Carcharhiniformes; family Triakidae; genus Mustelus; species Mustelus asterias. Next base: position 50,268,126 of record NC_135818.1, on the reverse strand, counting down.
TGCTGGCTAGTCTTTGATATGGAAGAACGCTGGAGGAGTGGTAGATTAAGACCAAGTAAGTTAATTAGTGCAAACAGAGACAATGTAAGAAATCGTTAGAACAGATTTTTTTGTTACCTTTTGATGAATATTTCTGTGCATTGTATTATTTCTGGGACAGCGAGAAACGGGGATGGGTTTGGTCTACATAGTTTGGAATCAGAGTGTTGGAGCATTGGTGCCATGCTGCTTAACCCGTCCGTCCTCATTTGCCGCTTCTCTCCATCCACTAAGCAAGAATATTCCAGATGGGAAAACCCACTGAGACCTCTTCAAAATGAAGTGGGATGAAATGTTTGAGTCCCACAGCGGGAGGCAGGGGATTAATGATGAAGCATTTCTTATAAGAAAGAAACAGCAAATCGGGTGTGAAATAAAGAGGCAAAATAGAGTGGATGCTGCAATCTGAAATTAAAACCGAGAAGTGTTGGAAATACTTAGCAGGTCAAAGGGCATCTGTGGGGAGAGAAACAAGGGTTCTGTAAAATAAGCTTTTCTGTGAATCCTTCCCTAACGTACATCTGGGTCAGTTGAACCTTTGCCTCCCGGTCCAGCAAGAACAAATGTTTGTTTTTACATACTCATGATGTAAAATGTAACATATCAATCAATCACCATTTCAATAAAATATGTTTGAGCTCTTTGGGACAGGAATTTCCTGTCCCAATCCGAATTTAACCATCCTATTTTCCACCCACATTCGGGCAGAATCTCGCCCCTAAATCAGGTTATATTACGAGGAAAGTTGGGCATGAATCTGCAGTCTTAATAACTGAATTCCCAATATTATAGTTAGGATTAGGATTTTGTAACGTACCAAACCATTTAGAAATGTAGGCCTGTTCCTGACAATAAACTGATTAGCTAGTTTTATTCCAAGGATCATCTTTGATGTTGATACAGTGCACAAATAACTTTCACATCAAAATCTGAACCATTTTCTTGAAGCACTCTCTGTATTTATCTTTGCAGATGTTACGGAGGCCTTGGGCGTTCCTGTCTAAGTAAGTGCAGAGTTTTATCTCCTCCATTCTTCCACTTTTTTGTAAAGCTTTTACCCAAAGTAAGGGAAATTGAAAAGTGCTTCTTGCAACTCCGAAATGTCATTCAATCAGATGAGTAACAGAGTTTGAAAGCGTTTCCTTCCTGTATTGTGTCTCCTAGTTGCAGCATGTCTCCTCCTGCAGCTGTCTGATACCATCCTGCCAGAAGATGCAATTGGCCACCTTCGTGAACTAAGAGGAGCTGCAGCAATCCAAACCGTGAAGGTACGGTTGATCTATGTAAAGTTTATTTATTCGTCAAAGGTAGGCTTACATTAACACTGGAAAGAAGTTACTGTGAAATCCCCCAGACGCCACACACCGGCACCTGTTCGGGTCCCTGACGCTGAGGGAATTTAGCATGGCCAATGCACCTGAGCAGCATGTCTTTCAAAATGTGGGAGGAAACAGGAGCACCTGGAGGAAACCTACACAGACACGGGGAGAACGTGCAGACTCTGCACAGACAGTGATTCAAACCTGGGTCCCTGGTGCTGTGAAGCAGCAGTGCTAACAACCGTGTCACCATGTCTGCCTCTCAGAAACTGTTTATTTGTGCTTTACTTTCTCTCTAACCAGTTTTCGCCCCTCCTTTCCTGGAGAGATGGGGGTAAAAATTGGTCCTTGCTGCCATTTTCCAGGCAGAAAGCAGCCACAATGCCCTCCATCCCGACAATGGTTAAAATTCATCCGACACCACATTAGCCATGGACTATTTTCAGGCATTCCAGCTTGTTGTCTCAAATAGATATTAGGATACCTTGCATTTGAGAAAGGGGCCTAATACCAATACTGCTCCTCATAGAATCCCTACAGTGCAGAAAGAGTCTTTACCGACCACAATCCCACCCAGGCCCTATCCCCATCACCCTATCCGTTTACCCTAGATAATCCCCCTGACACTAAAGGGGTAATTTATCTTGGCCAATCCACCTAATCTGCACATCTTTGGACTGTGGGAGGAAACCGGAGCACCCGGAGGAAACCCACACAGACACAGGGAGAATGTGCAAACTCCACACAGATGAGGCCGGAATTGAACCCGGGTCCCTGACGCTGTGAGGCAGCAGTGCTAACCACTGTGCCACCATGCCGCTCTCTCAGATTTTGGTAATTTGCTGCAGCTTAACTATAAAAAACACAGCTTATTTTAACTTTGCTGATCACAACTCCGTAAGAAGTCAAGAGTTCCTATTGCCCACTGCCAGTCCCCAGTTTGTACCCTGACTGCTCTGGTCTCCCTCATTTCTTCCGCCTCTTCTGTTGCTGAAGCAGGGTTTACCAGGAGAGCTGTCGCCAGGGCAAAAAGCCCCAATCCGATCTTTCATTTCTCTGAAATGACTTTATTACACGTCTTGCCAGTATTTATTATTGCACTGTGAATCAACTAGAGAGCAGCAGTGTATAGCGCCAAGTCACAGATGATCACACATCACTCATTTATATTTCCAGAACTTCCTGGGGGACACTAAGTCCCTCTGAGTATCATAGTCATGCCTGTTCCCTGGAGGGAGATGGCACTATAAATAACTGAGCGTCCCTTTGCTGCACTACTGCAAGACATTCCACTCCCTCAGCAGGGCAGACATGACAGTGTACTGCATGTATTATATTTACTCCCTTTCCTAATCTGCGCACCAGCCGACTGTCATCTTAAAGCAATACTTCTGCAACAAACTCGTCACAATGCTCATTGCTTCATGGTATTTCTCAATCCTTATCTTGGTTACATAACAGCCTTGCACAAACTCCAATCCCCTTCCATCCTCACAGTCCCCTATCTATTACTCCACTTCTCCCACTGCCAGCTGCTGTTTCTCTCGTTGGGAGGAGAAATTGCCACATGCCCACAAAAAGCAGGTCTCTAATGGGGGAGGGGGTGTCTTCACCCATTCAGGGACAAAGGATGGAGTGGGGGTGGGGGGTGCTTCCTCCATTCCCTTCGAGGACACTGAGGACCCATATAACTTTTGATTGGGTTAGTAAGGTTGGTGGCATCTTGCTGGTAGGTTACTAGCAACTGCCTGTAGTGTTGTTGCAACATCCTGTTTCAATCCCAAAGAGGGGATGCTCATCTCTCTAAGTCTTCTATCCTCCCTTGCTGCAAATCTATCACTGCAGGAGGTGACACAGGAAGAGCAAGATGGTGAAAAGGATGACCTTGCCACCCAAGAATGAGTAAGCATTATCCGCTTGCAGTTTAAGTTTCAGCGAAACACCATGACACGTTGACTACTCAGTTGATTGGCAATGCTAAATTGCACCTTGGTGTCCAAAGATGTGTAAGTTAGGTGGATTAGCCAGGGTAAAAGCATGGCATTATAGGGATTTGGGGGGTGGTCTGGGTAACATGCTCTGTTGGAGTTGATGCAGACTCAATGGACTCCTTCTGCATGGTAGGAATTCTGAGAAGCAAAGGGAATTCCATCCTTATTCCCGAGTACCTGACATTGAAGGAATTGTAAGCTGTTTGGCAGAATCTCATCAGATCTGCCTTAAGCAACTGCTGCAAAGAATATAAACAGGTGTAACTAACTCTGACTGCAGTAATGTGTGTCCAGGAAACTCATCTCCACAGCCTAGTGGCTTCCTCCTGGGGCCTAGAGGTATAGGTCACTGAACTGGTAAACCACAAACGTAGAGCAATGCTCTGAGGTTCCAGGTTCAAATCTCAGCACAGTAGATTGTTAAATTTGAATTCTAAAATTAAATCTCCCCAGCCTAGTAAATGAGACCCACGGTGGCTCCGAAGGATAGAGAGGGGGATTTGAGAAACACACACAAATTCAACAGCCTTTTAAAGATGCCCAAACAACAGAAGCAGCTTCCATCCAGAATTTGACTGTCAATGCGATGTGGAAAAGGGGCCACAACACATGACATCTACCTCTAAAAGAACAAGGCACCACCTGCAGTGTCCCCTCCAAGTCATATGCTATGAAGATTTGGAACTATAATTGCCATTTCTTCACTGGATCAAAATCCTGCAACTTCCTCCCTAACTGCACAACAGATGTACCTACACTGCATGGACTACAGTGATTCAATCAGGAAATTCCACCCCCCAATCAAGTGCATTTAGGGATGGACAATAAATGCTAATATCCCATGGAAAAAAAAAGCTCTAATTCTGACTCATGTTGGCAGACCCGAGGTCCAGAAACTTTTTTAAAAATGAAGGTGCCTGAAAACAAAATAGGACACCAAAAAAAATTGAATGTTTTTATTTCATGTTTTTTTTCTATGTAAATGTACTAATTATTCAGAAATCCAGCTTTTGTACAATGTCACAATTGATATCAAGCATGGTGTCACCATTCAAACGCTCATCTCATAGTTGAACGGCAATAGTTCTTTACCTGTTCTAACACAGTGAAAGTGCACTCACCTGAAACTGCTGATGGAGTCAAACTGACAAAACACACAATGCAATTGTGATATTAGGAAACACCCCACAGTCCAAACTCAAGTGTTTCCTGAAACAATTCCTTTGGCTTGCAATCCAGAGAGCATTTTCATTGAGGAATTTACAATGGATAGTTTTTTCTGTTTGTTAGCTTTGGTCAGCTATTCAGTTGTAATGGCATCACAGCAGAGTCTAATCCTGGCAAGAGCATATTAGGACTTCAATCAGGGCTTGAAGGAGAGAGAGAGAAGCCTAGGGTGACCAAGTTCAAGTATTCAGGAAAAAATGCAATATGTTGAATTGGAACATGAACAACTTTTTAAATTTTTGTCTGACAGCAATACAACTACTTACACGATTTTCGGGATAAGGTGACGACGTACCTGGCAACAAAAGATGATGCTGCAGCCCGATCAGTGTCAAGATAACAAGAAATGTCAGAAATTTCAGGCTGTATATTGTAATTTTGTAAATTGATTGTATATATAAAATTTTACAATTGTCCAACCTCAACAAAAGGGTCATCAACCTGAAATGAACTGTTTCTCTCCAGGGATGTGCTGGACCTGCTGGGTATTTCCAGTATCTGCAGAATGTTGCTTTTGTATTAGGCCTTTTTAACTTGTTACTTTAGGTCTTTTGTTCATTTGTTTTTCAACACAAAACCACACCAAAGTAGTTGTATCCTGGCACTTTCTGGAAACTATATTGAACTGCAGTCTGTTTTATTGTAGGAAGCACAGCATGACCCCCACAACAGATATGATAATGATAAAATCACATGTTTTAGGTGATGGCTAATCAAAACATATTGAGAGCAATCCATCATGTCTACGTATAGGCAACACATATAACTAAGGCTAAACTTAGCCAGTAGACCAAAAATCACAATGCAGCATTGGAATATAAGAAAACACATTTAAGCATTTCTCCATGTGTAAGCATATCTTTTCCCCAAATAAACCATAGAATCCTTACAGCAGGAAGAGTTCATTGAGCCCATCATATCTGCACCAACTCTCCAACAGTGCATCTTACCCCATTGATCCCCTTAACCTTAACATATTGGGTCACTAAGAGGCAACTTAGCATAGCCAATCAACCTAACCTACACATCTTTGGACAAAATATTAAATTATATCCAAATATATGGTATCATACTTTTTTCGGTGACCGATTTAGGCAAATAAAGTGCTGAGAAATGGTTATTCTTTCAACATACAAGAGGTTTTTCCTTGATATATGCATTTGATTTTGAATTGGCTATCATTTCAGAGGTACGATACCATAGGTGATATAATGTATGCCAGCATACTCTAGCCTGATCGTCAAGCCTCTTGCAAGATCACTTAATTGCTCAAAACTTTACTATACGGTTCATAAGTGAAAAACAGGGCAGCCTTAGGTGTACCAAGTACAAGAAAGTACAATTGATTGTCAATTCTGAATGGGCCAGTTTTAAAAGTAGAGATCATTAATATTAAACCGTATTCTTACAAAATAAACTATACTATGACATACAGAAACTGGTTGGTAAATAGTCTTTCATCAGTTTTCGCCCCCCCCCAACCTTTACAGCTGTACCTTTGCATTAAAATGTTTCGTAGTCCATTCTAAAACAAGTGTCAGAGTCTATTTGTTAACAAGGGTATTTGTGATATAGTGCTAAACACAACACCAAGTACCTTACCCAATTCATTCAGTACCATTGCCCCTGGTTCACCTAGACAATTTTGCATGCTGCAGCACACAAGTTTTAACATTTGTTCATTTGTATTCAGCTTTTTATTTGCAGGAATTTGTACAGAAAAATAAACATACAGCTATAACACACCACATCTAGTGAACAGTACTATTACAAACCAAATTAACTATTCTGAAAAGGGAGCTTATGCTGTATGAACATAAGAACAAATACTATAATGAGGGTCAAAATAACTGAATTTATTATGTATAGTAGAACCATATAAATGTGTAGGTCAAATCAACGTGAAATACTTTGGCACCTTTACCAGAGCTAAAATAGTCTTCACAAACAAATGTTTCCAAACTAAAACAAAAAGTTTTACTTTTAAAATAAATGTCACTTTTGCAATGGGAAAGCAATCCATTTGTGTAAAGTAATTTTAATGTGCATATTCTGTAAAGAATGACTATCACAGGTTATATCCATCATTTCTCTCGTGAGTACAAGCTTTTAAAATAAATTCTCTTTACACAATGTGAAAAAAAGCTATTAGACTTACTAAAAACGTAAACTGGTATCCATTGATGCTTAGGGGTCCAAAGAATTATTTGGATTCACCTGGTCTTTCTTTTAAACTGGACACAATACATTTGAGTCTAGTTACATAATTGTTTTTACATAATATACCTGTAAGTTATTTGTAAATAGCGTCAAATAGGAGTGCAACTTCCATGTTATGTTTAAAACATAATCAGTAATTAGTGATTTTCATACAAAGTACAAACGTAATCGCTCTCAGTTTTGGGTCAAGGCAAATTGCAGAAATAATTTCTTCTACTGGCAGAAAACTATAAACTCTGGAGGCAAAATGTCCATGAAAAGTGAGGAAAAGCATTTAATTTGTATGCATACAAGCAAGTCATATCTGGTGAACTACACGTTCTGTAGATGAGTCCAAGTTGTTGGAAAACCACCACTGTCCTTCTGTTCCTTGCATGGAGTAAACGAGTTCACTGGATCTCACAACTGTTACTTTAAGAACTCACCAGCACATAGATCATTCTGCAAAACAAAACAGTTAAAAAGAGATAATATGCTAAACTTGTCACAATGAAATAAAACAGATTTGATTTCAAAATTAATGGTAACCAAATCAACTGCTGCAGGCAATTTAATAACTGGACTCCACTACTAATGGTATCCCTCCTACCGTTCTCAAGTTGCCTCTTCAGTCATTTATTCCCAGCCCATACTTCCCTCCTCTTAGATATTTGCCTCTATTCATCATAAAGTGACCCTCTACTTTTTCCATCTACGTATTGTTTACATTATGAAAGCTGGTCTATCATCTCGAGTTGTACCCAAACCCAGATTATTTGTATAATTTTCTTATCTTCACCAGGTTCTATGGTGGCATTCAAGTCGGTTATTGCAATTCTACTCTCGTATATTCTTGAGTTTCCAAAGCCTTTGACAGGCTGTGAAAGATGCACTTCTAAACAAGAAACTTAACAAATCTTTCAACAAGTCATGTTCATGAATATCTAAAGTGACCAACTTTGCTGTGTGCTGTACTTGATTACACAGCAGCACAGTGGTTAGCACTGTTGCCTCACAGCGCCAGGGACCCGGACGCAATTCCCAGCCTGTGTCACTGTCTGCGCGGAGTCTGTACATTCTCCCTATTGTCTGCGTGGGTTTCCTCTGGGTGCTCCAGTTTCCTCCCACAGTCTGAAAGACATGCTGATTAGGTGCGTTGGCCATGCTAAATCTTCCCTCAGTGTACCCGAACAGGCGTTGGAGTGTGGCAACTAGAGGATTTTCACAGTAACTTCATTGCAGTGTTAATGTAAGCTGACTTGCGACACTAATAAATAAACTTTAAAACATCGTTTTCCATCAACCCTGCCATAGGCTGGGGCTCTGCACCTTCACTTCTCTGATCTTAGGGGAAAACAACCTTCAAAGACTCTCCATCATCTACAAGATTCAAGTCAGGGATGTGATGGAACACTTGCTGCTTATCTGGGTAAGAACATAATTAAATAAGAATAGGCCATTTGGAGCTTGCTCTGCCATTCAATAAAGTCAAGGCCAATTTGATTGTGGTCTTTGCCCCACTTTTCTGCTGCCTCCCATAACCTTTGACTCCCTTGAAAATCAAAAATATAATTCAACCGTGAATATATTCAATGAATACAAAAGATTAACAGAAGAAATTCCTCATTTCTGTCGTAAATGGGTGACCCCTTATTTAAAACTGTTCCCCCTGTTCTAAATTTCACAAGGGGAAAATTTCTCTCAGCATCTAACCTGTTAAGCCACCTCTGAGTCATATATGTTGCAATAAGATCACCTCTCATTCTGCTAAATTCCCATGAGCTTTGGTGCTACTTTTCCACAAACATCCAATCCCTCCGCCACTGACTCTGACAGCTGAGGGTAGCATCTAGAAGATGCACTGCAGGAACTCATCAAGGCTCCTTAGACAGCACCTTCCAAAGCTACAACCACTACCACCTAGAAGGACAAGGACCGTAAACACCACCAACTGGATGTTCCCCTCCATCCTGACTTGGAACTATATTGCCGTTCCTTCACTGCTGCTGGGTCAAAATCCTGGAATTCCCTCCCGAACAGCAGTGTGTGCCCACACCACATGGACCGCAGCAGTTCAAGAAGGTAGCTCACTACCACCTTCTCAAGGGTAATTAAGGATGGGCAATAAATGCTGTTCTAGCCAGCAACACCCACAACCTATAACTGAATTAAAAACCTTTCCTCAAAACAATCCCTTCATCCCAGGAATCAATCTGGTTAACTTTATCCCTCTTTAATTGAGACCAAAACTGTACACAATATTCTAGGTATGGCCTCACCAATGCCTGTCTGTTGTAATAAGACCTCCCTACTTTTATACTCCATCTACCTTGCAATAAAGGCAAATATTCCATTTGCCTTTGTAATTACTTGCTGTACCTACATGCTAACCTTTTATGATTTATGTGCAGCAAGTCCTCAATTCAAAGTAAAGTTTATTTATTAGTGTCACAATTGGGCTTACATTAACACTGCAATGAAGTTACTGTGAAAATCCCCTAGATGCCACACTCCGGCACCTGTTCGGGTACACTGAGGGAGAATTTAGCATGGCCAATGCACCGAACCAGCACGCATTTCAGACTGTGGGAGGAAACCGGAGCATCCGGAGGCAACCCACACAAACATGGGGAGAATATGCAGACTCCGTACAGACAGTGACCCAAGCCGGGAATCGAACCCAGGTCCCTGGTGCTGAGAGACAGCAGTGCTAACCACTGTGCCACCCTTCAAAGACTCTTCATCAAAGGTTCAAGTCAGCAATGTGCCATTGTGGATGTGTTCCTGCACAACCCAACTTGAAGTGAAATGACTAAGTGAAGCATTGCTTCCCATAGGGAATCAGTGTTAAAACCAGAGTTAGGTTCCTTTGGACATTTCTCATCCAGAGAAAAAGGACATACAAGGTGAAATGCTGTACCTGATGTGCAGCACTGTGAATTCCTAGCTGAAATAACTTAAATCACAAAATATAAATGAATTACAGTAGTGTCCAAAAAATACACTAACTATACAGGTACCTGTACTGAGTGCACTTTTCAAATTGACCAGGCTCCATCTGGTGACAGAAGTTGCTCACTGCTGTTATCAGCTGAAGTCCCAGAACTACCTGTACTGACCAGATTTAGCCACTAGATGCACCCCAAGACATCAGGGGGGTGGTGGGGGGGTAGAATTCAGCAACAGCTAAGCCAGAGGTGGAATGAGCAGCAAACGGGCTGGCGGACGAGCCCGGGAAGCTAGAGGCACTGGTGACGAGAGTGAAAGCACTGGGGGAAAGATTTGTGAGCAGCCCAGCCACAGAAGGGGAAGTCTGTGGCGAACAGTGTTAAAGTGAAATGGGCATGTACGGACACTATTTTATCAAACAATAAATAAAAATATTAAGTGAGGCAACATTAAGCGAGGATTTACAGTACAAGGATGCTCAGATTGTGCCATTCTGCAGCATCTCTGCATTTAAATGTTCTGCTTTTCTATTCTTCCCACCAAAAATGGACAACCTCACACTTTTCCACATTATACTACATCCGCCAAATTTTTGCCCACTCACTCAATCGATCCACCTCCCTTTGTAGACTCTGTATTCTCTTTATAACTTGAATTCCTACCTATCTTTGTATTAACAGCAAGTTTGGCTCAGTCCCTTCATCCAAGTCATTAATATAAATTACAAGTTGCTGAGGGCCCTGCACTGATCCCCATGGCACTCCACCAGTTAGTTTGCCAACTGAAAATGACCCATTTATTCTGACACACTGTTTCCTGTTAGTCAATCCTCTTTCCATACTAATTATCACCCCAACACCCTAAACTCTTGTGTAATAACCTTTTGTGTGACACTATCGAATGCCTTTTGGAAACTGAAATATATATCTACTGGTTCCCCTTTATCCAGCCTGCTTATTACATCCTCAAAAAACTCCAATAAATTTGTCAAACAGGATTTCATAAAACCCTATTTCCTAAATGTCCTGTTACTACTTCCTTAACAATGGGTTCTAGTATTTTCCTAATGCCAAACGCGAGGCTGACTGGCTTAGAGTTTGCTGCTCTCTGTCTCCCTCCTCTCTTGAACAGAACTGCTATATTTGCGGTTTTCCAATCTGCTGAGACCTTTCCAGAATCTAGGGAAGTTTGGAAGATTACAAACCAATGCATCCACTATCTCTTGCAGCCACTTCTTTTAAAGACCCGAGGAAACAGGTCATCGAGTCCAGATCAGTCCTAGAGCTTTCCTAGAATTTTTTCCTCTAGTGATAGTGACTATTTTAAGGTTATTCTTGCTTTCCTCCCTTTTGCCCTTTGATTTCCAATTATTCTTTTGATACTTTTTGTATCTTCCACTATGAAGACAGATACCAGATACTTGTTCAAAGTCTCGGTTTCCTTGTTTCCCTTTATTAATTCCCCAGCAGCTGCTCTCTTCCTTTTTATGTACTTGGAGGAGCTGATGTCATCTGTTTTTTATATTTCCTGCTCGTTTACTTTCATATTCTAATTTGCCCCTCTATTACTTTTTATTATTCATCCTTTGCTGGTTTCTAAAATGTTCTCAATCTTACGGCCTACCACTAATCTTCTCAGCATTATGTGCCTTTTCTTTCAATTTGATACCATCCTCAACTTCCTTAGTTAACCACAGATGGTGCATTCTTCTCAGATAGAATGCTATAAGTTTCACAGTAACTTTATTGCAGTGTTAATGTAAACCTACTTGTGACACTAATAAATAAACTTAATTCATGTTTTATTAATACAGCCACAACAAAACACTGGGTTCAAACTCTATCACTTTGGCTGCATTATGTACAATCTGCAATGTGCTCTGCAGCAACTCACCAAAGTTATTTCGACAACATCTGTCTCCTGCCAGAGATGAGATCAATGTCTCTGAATGTCATAAAAAAATCTGATAAGCAGCTTTCTCCCTCTTGCTGTTTTCTAACCTTATTCTCTTCTGTATTTATTTCATTTATATTATTTACCCCCCACCCCCCCCCAACCTTCTCACCTTGTTCCTTCTTAATTCCTGGTTGTAGCACCCTATATGCCTTCCGTCTCCTCTCTAGGTTCAGTCTTAAAAATTTTAACTGCATAGCCTCCGACTGCAGTTCATCATTTCCTGGGATCTTAAAATGAAGCAGCTCCATCAACTTCCTGCACACACACTTCCTCCTTCCACAGGCATTACCCAACCACTACTTCATATAATATCCTACCACCTCTTACCTAGTCTTTAATCTGCAGTGACAATTTTACTTTTGCACCCAAATTTCTCGATAGAAAACTATTTTCTTGCCCCATAACAATCAATCTGACAGCCAAGTTTTATACTTCAAAATCATATACCTCATTATAAACTTAGTAGTGCAAAAATCTGTGGTAGAATTGAGAAAATGTCTGAAAACATAATTCATCTTTATGTCAACTTACCCATATAGATAGTAAAAAAAAGACAACAGGTAAAATGCTAGTTTGCACCACCCTTCCTTCTGACAGTATGCAAGTATATCTGCATTCATAATAGTGGTAGGATCATAGAGACCTGGGACGCTCATTATTGGTCGAGTCATGTACCTGCAAATAGATTTTATTTTAATTAAAAAGGGATACACTCTCAATTGACATGAAAAAGTCCATTTCTCTATTAAACGCAGTGATCAACATATGAATAAGCTAAGAATGGAGCACAGATTGTCTCCAGGTCATTTATAAACCATGGGCTTAATACAAAATAAGGAACATTAACACCCATAAAAGTAATTTTGTGAACTATATATCAAATTTGTGACATGTCATTGCACTAGCTAATTTAATCATTTATAAACATCTTGACAGATAAATTCAATAAAATTGGAAGAAGTAAATGTTTTGGATGTAATTTGACTTTGGCAATGCAAAGCTGACGCAAAACAGACAATAATTGACAGACACCATTAATCAACCACATAACAGTATCCTTTTACAGACTGAGCTTCAGATTACACATTTTCAAGAAACAGTCAGGCTGATCTTAAAGGTATCACTGTTTGGTCTTAATCATAGCCTGGAATAAACAGAGATCATAATTCTTACACAAAAGCAACATGCTGCAGATGCTGTAAATAAGAAATTAAAACTGAAGATGTTGGAAATATTCAGCAGGTAGAGAAGCAGCAGAGAGAAAAGAACAGTTCATGTTTCAGGTCCATGATCTTTAATCAGAACTGGGAAAAGTCAGAAATGTAATTGGCCTGAAGCAAATCCTCTCGCAGAGTAGTGGGCAGGAAAAGATTTTTTGCTTTGGACAACAAAGAAAGAATACTGAAGCAAGATTCAGTGGGTTGTCTTTTACATGCTTCTGGTAGATCTGGAATAGTTAAAGGATGTGCTATGCAGTTGGATCTATAATGGTTTTTCATTGAAATATATACCAAAATGTTAGATATATTACAGTTTGAACCATATACTGTTTCAGGAAATATTTAAATGGGAGAGCAGATTTTAAAAAATACATGGCACTCAAATTACTACATTTTGCTTGTATGAACAGTCTTAATTTACCTTTCATTTCCAAAACAGACATCAACTGTTAATCAGCCAAATGTTTATCTGACCTTTACTTTTGTTGTTCTTCAATCTGACGCTGATGTTTAACTACAGATGCTAGGAATATAAACTTTACTGTGGGCCATGTATTTCATTCCTTCAATACTTAATTAGATTTCACTTTAAAAAGCAACATTTAAATATTAAGATAGTATTTAAGGCAGGACTTATCCAAGGATTACACGTTGTGAGCCCACCCTATTTTCGAGAAGGAGCAGAGAAAGGAAATCAAGCATACATTAATTTTAAAATGCTATTATCGAACAACATGCAGGGCATTTTCTCCAAATTTACACTAAGTGAACTCCCACGGTATTGCTGATGGAAGATGAGAGTCTGAAGCACGGTATAATTTCAGATACCAACTTGGCTGCTGTTTTAAAGGCAATGGATCCGGTGTTTGGGAAGGGTCTGGTCCTGCAGTGAATTTAAATGCTCATTATTGATAGAAGTCTCTCTAGATTGATATCTACTTTGGCTCCCCTTGTTATCAACGAAAAAAGCTCCACATTATCTCAAGACCAACTAAAACATCAAGACATAATCAGGTTTCTATTTCTCTTTCAATAATTTATTGAAAAATTCATGATACATTAACAAATCACAAGTGTAGCAGTTACTGCATATTGAAACAGAGTTAGCCCTGCCGAATGAGCAATAACCTAGACTAGCACTTTAGTGTAGTGCTAAATGAGTTTTATAGATGAAACATTAACCACAAGTCAGTTCAGGTGAACATTACAGATTCCACTATACCATCTGAAGAGCCTGGAGTTTTCCTGGTATCCGAGTCAACATTCATTTCGTGACCAACATCAATTGATCAACTTTTCATTAGAGATGTTGATGGGACTTTATTTTGTGCTAATTGGTTGCAACTTTTCCCTAGGTAACAACTATAGCTACATTTATTTGATTTGCCTGAAATATTTTGAGACATTTGAAATTAAATATGGTACAGAACATGCTTTCTTTTTAAGGACACCTTTAACATTACGAAACTTGCGGCCATTAATGTGTGAATTTAAAAGCCACTATAAATTTCTGTTATGAAAACGTGTGTATAAATGTATTTCTTGCTTTGGTGAGCATGTGTTTCAGAGCCTGTGCAGCATATTACAGTTCTTGCTATTTATTTCTGACGATTCCACAAGAAAAGATGGGAGTTTGAAAAAGCTACTGGTAATTCTGCATTTTGTAAACCACAACAAATATTATTCAATATAGTAATAAAACAAGTGTTTCAGGCCTCTCAACTTAATAGAAGCCTCAATTATATAGGTTTGCTTTAATACACCAAAACCAAGGCAAGTATCAAGACGTCCAAACTCAATTTTCTGAAGACAAATGACTTGCGACCTGGACCAGCTGCCCAAATGTACTAGAACCATAAAATCCCTATAGTGCAGAAGGTGGCCATTCGACGCATCGAGTCTACACTGACTCTCCGAAAGAGCATCCCATCCACATCCTCCCATCCACCATATCCGTGTAATCCCATGCATTTACCATAGCTAATCCACTTAACCTACACATCTTGGGACACCAAGGGGCAATTTAGCATGGCCAATCCACATAACCTGCACATCTTTGGACTCGAAGGAAACCGGAGCACCTGGAGGAAACCCACACAGAGACAGGGAGAATGTCTGTGTGGAGTTTGCAGTCACCCAAGGCCAGAATTGAACTCAGGCTCCTGGCGCTGTGATGCAGCAGTGTTAGCTACTGTGCCACCAGTCTGGTACTAGTGGATCCTGTTCCAGAATGGGCACAAAACTTTTTAATTGGCTGTTTTGGTCACTTTTGTGCACAATCAGGCTGCTGGCGCTCCAAAGTACTGCCTCCTCTCAGATGCAAGGTAGCAGGAGACCCCAATATGACTGCTATCTGCCTTTCTTTGCCTTTCATGCTCTGCTCCCACCTCCTAGTAGCGCTTAGCACCAGTATTTGGGTACCAGTTAATCGCCAGACCAATTCAGGCATTTACATCCTGCAGGGTCAGGACTTGAAAATCATCTAGGCTTCGAGGTCCTGACCGCAGATTGAAAATCAAGTCCAATAAGTCCATTGTGACTTTGCAGCCTAATTGAATATTTCAGTAATGTTAAATATATCAGATGTACTAATCAGGAAATGTTCAATCTGAAACAATCTCAACTGATGACATTTATTATGCATTCTTCTGTTAGCTTTTGCATATTTCCAACTATTTTAATTGTAGATTTGGAAGAATGGTTGCAAGATTAAATTTAAATTCCAAGTCATTTAACATTAAAAGCAGAATAAGCTGAATTATCAAACTGTCATAAAGCAAAATTATTCCACTCAGGTATCTCTCAAACTCTTATCCAAGTTTTCAAAATTTCAGTACATATACATTGCTGAAAAGAGAGCTATGTTGCTAATGCTTTTCATCTTTATTCGTCAGCACAAATTTAAGAATGACAAATTTTAAACATCCACAATTTATACCACGAGAGGGAAAGATGATCAGTTGACAAGCCAACTCTGATTGGCTGAGACCTTGCCATAGAGAACACAATGGGAAGTATAGGTTCCTCAAGCTCCTGTGTAATCAAAAAGGTATAAGGCTTGAACATATTCCTTTTGCTTACAGAGAACAGGTACCTGCATATGAAATTAGTTAAAAGCGAATTACTGCGGATGCTGGAATCTGAAACCAAAAGAGAAAATGCTGGAAAATCTCAGCAGGTCTGGCAACATCTGTGAGAGAAAAGAGCTGATATTTTGAAAAGAGCTGACTTGAAACATCCGCTCTTTTCTCTCCTTACAGATGGCCGCCAGACCTGCTGAGATTTTCCAGCATTTTTTCTTTTGGGTACCTGCATATGAATGTATGTCACTCCCAACAAGTATAAATGAGCTATGTTATGGTCACAACTGAAGGAATATGCTATTTGATTTGGTCAGCCAAACACTGGGATATACCTGGCACTACACTAGCACTGAAATTCATACACAGCGTTGCTCAATTGTGTGATAGGCAGCAAGTCTTTTTGGACAACATTTGGTGCAAATACCTCTCATGTTGCCACTGCATAGTAGTAGCATGGAATGGCTTCCTTAACCTGTTGTTCAAAGTTTTGACATACTTTGCCTTTCCGGGGTAACTTTGAGATAGACCAGGCACTTTTTGAATCTGAAGGTGGTGGCCTTTAGCCCAATTGGGAGTTTGCAGGAAACATAGCGAACAATGATCTGATCAGGATAGCCACTGTCCCACAGGCTAGCTTTGATGTCATAGAAATCATAGAATCCTTACAGTACAGAAAGAGGCCATTCGGCCCATCGAGCATGCACCGACCACAATCCCACCCAGGCCTACCCCCATATCCCTACATATTTTACCCACTAATCCCTCTAATCTACGCATCCCAGGACACTAAGGGGCAATTTTAGCATGGCCAATCAACCTAACCCGCATATCTTTGGACTGTGGGAGGAAACCGGAGCACCCGGAGGAAACCCACGCAGACACGAGGAGAATGTGCAAACTCCACACAGACAGTGACCCAAGCCGGGAATCGAACCCAGGTCCCTGGAGCTGTAAAGCAGCAGTGCTAACCACTGTGCTACCGTGCCGCCCAGGTACTGTTAAAATGTGCTGTACTTCTGTGTCTTGCAAGATGAGCAAATAGTTGGGATCCTATTTACAAGATTGCTGATAAGGCATACAAAAGGAATATTTTAAAACCTTGCACCTTGTTTGAATTACACGGGAGCCTATAGTTCTCCGCTGCTTTTTCCATGGCAACACTTCAGTGAATCAGAGTCAATTTGCACCCATTTCCCAGTAGCACAAATGGATGCAGCCATTTAAAATCTGATATTTATGCATTCTATCCTGATGAGCGCAAGACGAAAAGCTCTGGCAAAACATCGCTCTGTGGTAATATTCAAATTCATATTACCAAGTGAATGTGCTTATAAATGGGAGAGATTGTGTACTAGGCTTCAGGAAAAACAATGTAGGGCTAGAATATGAAGTACAAAAAAGCTCCAAATAAACCACAAAAGGAGTGCTGCATATTTGGCACAATAAATTCAATCTATTCAAGACAAAACATAAAATACATTCAGTAGAAAATGGCAGACAATAGGTACTTACCTCCAGATATGGTAGCCCAGCAATGGCATATTGACACCCAATGTGAGCCATTCTGTTGCACAGAGGAACATGACACAGAAGAAGGCATGGATGAGGTACTCAGGAAGTACCAGCTGAAAGAAAAACCTTAAAATGAATATGATTTACTAGATTTGCTTTTACCTATGAACCTGGCAAAAAGAATAGCCTATTGGATTTATTTTAATTAATAGGTATCCCATAGGACCAATGTTTCAGAGTCATAAAAACAAAGGGAGTCCATACTTTGGGCACAAAAGGACACATTCTCAAAAGTTCCACAGGTGGGACTTCATAACACAACATTTTACAATACTGCTCTTCTGGACACCTGGAATAAAATCCAGCCAGTCCAATGGAATGAAAGTTTCCTCTGTCTGCTGATTCAAAGAATTCCAAGTAAACATTTGAACGGTGTCAATCCACTTCCTAATGGATGCAAGTATGTTATGCTAACCATAAGCCAGCACTAATCAGCACCAAATCGGTACTCTCAAAACTCGCAGGAAGTGCTCCTGTTTCTTTCCTATTCTATAAGTTTTATGTAAAATGTGTCAGTCCTCAGCACGGCTTACCATAATGGGGAAACAAACTGGATCACATCTGATACAAACCAAAAAGAAAACCTGCATCAAATCAAAAGGAAATAAACAGAACTATTTATTTCAACTAAAAATGTAAAACTTAACTCAAAAATATTCTGAAGTAATTAAATGCCCTGTCCCAAGTTGCACATTTGATGTGAGGCTGGCATGTCAGAACAATTGGAACAGTACGTGGAGCAGGACTGTTCTAACAAAATTTCATACAAATTACATAGCTGTTACAAAGCATAAACAGGAGCAGCAGTTTGGATCAAAGCAAGATATGTAGCAGCCAAACATGCAAGTTTATGGTAAATTGGAAATTCTGCTGCTGTAGTTGTCTTAAATATTTAAGATGTAGGTAGTCTTTAATATTGCAGCTTGTTTTTAGAAATCATAGAATCATTGAAACCCTACAGTGCAGAAGGAGGCCATTCGGCCCATCGAGTCTGCACCGACCACAATCCCACCCAGGCCCTACCCCCACCTATTTACCCGCTAAGCCCTCTAACCTACCCATCTCAGGATTCTAAGGGGCAATTGTTTTTTTTTTAACCTGGCCAATCAACCTAACCCGCACATCTTTAATCCTTAGAGCACGAGGTTAAAACCAGGCACAACTGTGATGCAAACAAAATAACTTGTTGAGTGATCCCACTTTTTAAGATTAAAATTCAAATTTGACACCAAGAAAAAGTGTGCCAAGAGTGACTGGCCTGAAATTGTGTCAATCTTCAAACATCTAAGACTCAATATACAGGATTTGTAGGCTCAGGAACAAAGGTCAATGCCTTTAAATTATGTTCAAAAAACAGAAAAAGGTCAAAAGCAAAAGCTAATATTAAAACAGGATGGAAGAGAAAAGACCAGGAAAGTGAAGAAGTTTTTTTAAAACGTGGAGCTCATTTCTCTCCCTCAAATACACGGAGGTGAATTTTGTAATTATCAACATGAAGGCTGGCAAGTGGAATATTTTTTCAATATCAAGCATTCCTAAGTCAGATACAGCTGACCAGCTACAGAGCAAGATTCCCTTTACTCTGCCCAACAGTATGCTTTAGCCTCCATCCAGTGTACTACCCTTCGTACACCTGTGTTAATCATTTTTAGTCACCTTTATTAGAGTACCCAAATATAATTGTCAATTTAAGGAAAATGCTTGTTGTGAGTTCACATTCAATAGGCGCTATTAGACTGCCTCAGCATGACAGTACATATCATATAACAATGTTCTGCATTATTGCCTTGCACTCATTAGCAGATCAGTTCATAATAGTCCTGAGCATACCTGGAACAATGGAAGTTGGCAGATAGTATAAGGTCCATTTATAAGGAAAGTAGAGTGCAATGAAAAACATTGTTTACTTGAATATTTCAGACAGTGCAAGTTTACAGTGGACAAAGCATAAATTAACGTTTCTTCCCATCTGTTTTTACGACATGGGGGACACGGGTAAAGTGGCATTTGCTACCCATCCATATTACTGAGGGTATTAAGAGCTTGTTACACAATGTAGGACTGGAGTCACCAGCAGTCTAGAAGAGGAAACAGAGATGGCAATTTCTCTTCCTACAGGCACAATTAACCAACTGAGTTTCTAAATTACCCCCCCACACCCCGTTCTTCAAATTGCTGAGTATCAGCTAATGGAGTAGAGCTTCACTCCTTGTATGTGAATTACAAGAACTGTGATGTTATATACTTACCTGGACAGACTGAATAGTCTTTTTCTCTAGAAAAAAATCATTGCATTTATACAATGCCTTTTACAACCACTGGACAGTTCAAAGCGATTTTCAGCAATTAAGTACTTTGAAGTGTAGTCACTGTTGTAGGAAACTTGGCGTTCAATTTGTGCATTGCAAGCTCCCACAAACAGTAATGTGACAACGACCAAATAATCTGTTTGTGATGTTGGGTGAGGGATAACTATCAGTCAGGACAGAGAGAATGCCCCTGCTCTTTCAAAATAATGCCATGGAATATGTCCAAAGGGGGAAAAAAGGGTCTCAGTTTAACCTCTGTCTGCAAGGTAGCACCTCAATACAGCACCACATCAGTCTTGATGTTTGAGAAGTCCTGGAGAGGGACTAAACCCAGAACCTGCTGACACAGAAGTGAGACTGCTACTGACAGCCATGCTGACATGGAAGGCTGAGGGGTGACTTGAATGAGATATTTATAATAACGAATGGGACTGATAGATGGAAACATCTTCCCTATGTCTACCCTGTGGCAGAAACCAAACCTAGAGGCCTTAAACACAATATAATCACTAATAAACCTAATAAAGAATTCAGGAGAAACTTTATACAGCGTGCTGAG
This sequence comes from Mustelus asterias, assembly GCF_964213995.1. Taxonomy (NCBI): domain Eukaryota; kingdom Metazoa; phylum Chordata; class Chondrichthyes; order Carcharhiniformes; family Triakidae; genus Mustelus; species Mustelus asterias. Next base: position 50,247,703 of record NC_135818.1, on the reverse strand, counting down.
ACTGTGAAATTCACTGCTACATGCTGTAATTGACATGAAGAGCTCAATTGCATCAAGGGAAAGCTGCAAAAGTACAAGAGGAAAAAGAAATAGAAGGATACGGCAACAGAGTTAGATGAAGAGCTTTGGGAGGAAGCTTGTGCGTAGCATAAACACCAGCACATACCAAAAGGCCTGTTTCACTGCTCAAAATTCTCTGCAATACAACTCAACAAAACACTCCACAAAATTTCAAATACCGGTCTTTCTACTTAAAAAGGCAGAAAGATGCAAGCAGTGGTTCAGTGAGTGAATGCACTACACAACAGGACAATAAGCTCTCCCAGAATCAATCCATGAACTATTTAGCTTTTATTTCTTAGCTAAGGTGAAAGTGAGTACTATATTAGGCTTCGAAGAGGGAAAGAAAAATTACAAACACAAACCTTCTGGAGATTCATGAAAAAAAAAACACCATATGAAGTCTGGGTCAGACTCAGCTGTAATGACCTCAACTGTCAAATCCACTGATGCTGATTGTATGCACTCAGACATGAATAACTGCTTTGGATGAGATACTGAAATGAACTTCAACCATGAAACAAAGCCCAAGTCACTTTCTTTAGGAAGAGAAGTATTAATGAAAAAATATTGAATGAAAATAGAATGACACCATTCAGAGAAGTTAACTGTGCAGTGCATTTTGCCACGGTGATAGAAACCGAACACTAAATTCATTTTCAGGATGTGGATTTTGCGGCAAGGGCGGAATTTAATCGCCCTCACTAGTTGCCCCAAAGTAGCAGTTTGACACAAAAGAGTGGCTTGTCTAAGCACTTCAGAGGGCAGTTAAAAGGCAAACGTGTGACTGGAGTCACATAGGTCAGACCAGGTAAGGACAGCAGTGAACCATGTTACGACATTCTGGCAACTTCACTGTCACTTTTACTGTCACCAGCATTCTGTTCCACATTTTTTCCCCCAAAATGGAATTCAAATTACGAGATATGAACTCACAAATAGTACGGATTATACACACCACTGAATTCTAATTAAAAAGATTGGGTTTGAACAGATCATAGATGATCCTAACGCTCAAGCTATTTATGGGGAAAACTCTCCACTAAAAGATCCTTTTCCCATTTTTTCAGGCACAATTTCTCGTGAATAGTCTGGATCCAGCGATAGCTACAAGTTGAACTGAATACCCTCCTGTGTTCAATAAGCAGCAGGAATGCAATTTGATTAAAAGAAAACTTTGATTACATGGAAAAGGTATTAGAAAACCTGAAGCTTTTTTTTCAAAAAACAGGTAGGAAGTACTCCACAAAAATAATGATTCAAATGTGCCATCCTGAAATGTTAAATTACTGCACTGAACACATATCTCCATTAAAATCCTTAAAAATGCTTGATATATTTACAGCAAAAAGATTCTGCTCAAAGACCAGCAGCATTGTGCAACAGGGCAGCCATTTCCTTTATTAGTTAATGGTATGCAGCAAAAAGGTTTTATAGTAGGTATTTATGTTTTCACCATTAGGTGATTCATAGATACATAGTCAGTCACTGATAACTTCCCCCTCCCTTAATTTAATACACAAAATCTTATCTTGCAACAAATTTGGGTGGGCGGCACGGTAGCAGTGGTTAGCACTGCTGCTTCACAGCTCCAGGGTCCCGGGTTCGATTCCCGGCTCGGGTCACTGTGTGTGGAGTTTGCACATTCTCCTCGTGTCTGCGTGGGTTTCCTCCGGGTGCTCCGGTTTCCTCCCACAGTCCAAAGATGTGTGGGTTAGGTTGATTGGCCAGGTTAAAAAAAAAAATTCCCCCTCGAGTCCTGGGAGGTGTAGGTTAGAGGGATTAGCGGGTAAAATATGTGGGGGTAGGGCCTGGGTGGGATTGTGGTCGGTGCAGACTCGATGGGCCGAATGGCCTCCTTCTGCACTGTAGGGTTTCTATGATTTCTTTCTATGAATTAATGTCTGTTATCAACAAAAATGAAGTTAAAATTAATTGCTGTCAAATATTCCATTGAAAAATACCATTTCTAATCTACATCAATGATTTAGGTTTAATAATTCAATATAAACTGATCAAATTAGAATGTTAATCTAAGGACAGTGGATTTGGATGAGGGAGCTCAGAAATTTTAAAATGTTTTTGACAAAATAACCAACTGGACAGAATAATGGCAGATAAAACTTAATTCAGACAAGCAAAATAAATGCAAGCCTTATTTATTTTGCTACACATGGGAAGGAAAATACACATACTCCAGAGATGATAAAGAAATAGAAAAGGATGAGGTTGTTAGGGGTGTCTTAGTCGGCTCAAAGTTCAATAAGTCTGACCAATGCAGAGCAGCAATCAACAAAGCTAACAGAATGCTGAATGATATTGCTAGAACGATAATGGCACAAATCAGAGGAAGTCATGCTAAAACTCAGTGCTCTAGTTACACCACACCTGCAGTACAGGTTCCATTTCTAGAGACTGAGGCACATGGCAGACTTTCACACACTGGAGACAGTGCAGAGAAGTGCCACAAAGCTGAATGCCAGTTTGAGGTCTGAATAGCAAAAGCTTGCACATTTCCACTTTGAAAGAATCACAGAATTGGTACATTTGGCCATTTGGCCCAACATATCTGCACCGCCTCTCTGAATAAGTAACTCATCTAGTTCCATTCTCTCCATAACCCTGCACATTCATTCTTTTCAGATTACAGTCTAATTGCCTTTTAACTGCTTCAATCAAACCTGTCTACACCACACAACAGAGCATTCCAGGCCCTAACCACTTGCTGCATAAAGATGTTTTTCCTCATATCAGCATTGCTTCTTTTAACAATTACTTTCAATTTGTGCCTGCTCATTCTCAATCACTTCGCGAGTGAGAACAATTTCTTTCCATCTACTCTCTCCGAGCCCCTCATGATTTTAAATATCTAAGGTGGTAGAGATAATATATTAGAGGTTCAAGATATTAAATGGCAGAGGTTTATCTGGAATATTATTTCAAACTAAAGTGCAAGAGCAAGGCCAGATACATGGGTTCAAGCTAGTAAAAGGCAAATATAAGTGATGGAATGAACCTCCAGACATATTAGGGGAGGCAAAAACTCATGATTCATGTAAGAAACAACTGCATGCTACAGCTGTGGGGAGGAAAGGGGAACGGATTGTCTTTTTGAGTGGATAAATGAAGGTTTCCAATTGGCCTCTGTTATCCATAATTATCTTGTGAACAAGAGTTTCAGCCAATAAACTACAAATGTAAAAAACCGACATTTTGCTAGCATATAAGATTTATTTTACTAGCATATTGGATATGTGTGGCAGTTTCATCTTTAACTATTGTGCCTTCTCAATGTATCTTTGAAAGGATGCCCACCAAAATCTCAATATTAAAGATGAATATTGATCAACAATAATTAAATGTTCCACTATATGCACAAGAATGTGTTATGTTTGATGATGCCGGGCTGGGTCATTTACAATAGTCTTTCAGTTAAACAGTATCTTCAACATTTTCAGCTGTGCATCTTTAGTAATTCCAATGGATTTGTTTTAGTCTTAAAATTCACAACAGTTGAACTTGCAGCTTGTAAGTTAATTTGAGAAGCTTGACTCCTACTCTATTAATCAATTTCAAAATGTTTTCAGGTTACATAGTGCCAAATTAATTGTTCATACAATCAGCCCAAGTCATTTTAGCATACAAGTTAAATTTTAAATGCAATATCTCCATCCATTAGTCATTTATTTCGTTGCAGTAATAAAAAATATTGTTGCAAATTTGATTTTACCTAGTATATTGTCAGTTATGACCTGAAAGACATTCACATATGACCCCAAGAAAAGGGTTTTAAAATGAAAGGCATTTTGACTAGAAATTAGTACGAACCTTTAATGCCATTTTGACTCTTTTAATCTTTTTGACCTTTACAACTGTCTTTGTGCCGAACAAAATGACAAAAGCAGATTGAAAGAATGTTAGTACGACAGCTGACAAGATCACTGCAGATTAATAACAGTCAGAATACAAAGGTGAAGGCAAGCGTGAATCAATACACTCAAAAGAAAAATAACTTCTCAAGGCAGAGAAATCGGAACGTTTAGAAAAGAAAAAGCAAAAAAAAATTCATAAGTATTCAAAATCACCTCACATTAACTTACAGGATTGAGTGTATTACATTGGTCTATAGGATTCTTGTAGTCAGTCTTCAATTCATCAAATGCTATAATCTGGAAGAGAGTATCAAACGGTTTAACATAATCACGTTTTCCCTCATATTTGCAATTTCACAAATCGTTGCACAATCCAGACCATTCAACAAAGGTGAGCCCACTGCCCACTACAAAATAGTGGCACGTCATTATTTTTATTAGGTTTTTTAAAAAATGCAAAAAATATGAATTACATTCCCATTGCGTATGTGGAAAAGCTGCAACACCTAGCCTCACATTTTGCAAATCCGAGAATGCGGTAGGGGTGTTAAAACTAAATTTACAACACCGCCTGTGGCAACAACTCATTGCAAATCACTGAATGCAACTTAGCTCCATTCAAGGAGGGCGTCAAGAAACTGGCGGCGCTTTAAAGGAGATAGTCTGAATGGGAACATATTTCGGAAATGTGTTGCCAGAGGGGGAAATGGGTGGCTTGTTTTGGGGGAATCTCTGGGACATTCCCTCCCTCCATTCCCTCCCTCCCTCCCTCCCTCCATTCCCTCCCTCCCTCCCTCCATTCCCTCCCTCCCTCCATTCCCTCCCTCTCCCTCCCTGGGCCTGACAACAGCCGCAAACAAGCAGCACCCAACCGGCAAATCTACCAGCGACGGCGCTCCTCCCACAGCCAGCCAGGGCAAATCACCTTTTGCAAAAAGAACGGGCCGTTTAAAAACAAAACAAAAAGAAAAATCTGCTGGGATAGGAAAGCGGAAATAATCTGCTACTCACATGCCAAATGGCAAAGAATATGAGCGCGGCGGTAAGCAGCAGCGCCAACATGTAACAAAAGGCCGCGAATGTAAACGCCATCTTGGATCCAGGCAGCCGGCGCGCTGATGTCAGCACGTCATGAGGGAGGCGGCGCGCTGACGTCAGGAGGTAGCCGGCGCGCTGACGTCAGGAGGCAGCCGCCCCGCCCCCTATTCACAAAAATTTGCATGCTGCAGATGCGGCAAATCTGAAATAAAACTCAGCAGTCTGGAAAGAGCAAAAACCATTAGACCTTAAAATATAGGAGCAAAATTAGGCCATTCGACCCATCAACTCTGCCCCACCATTCGATCATGGTGATATGTTTCTCAACCCCATTCTCCCGCTTTTTCCCCAGTAACCTTTGATCCCCTTAACAATCCAGAACCTATAGAATCCCTACAATGCAGAAGGAGGCCATTCAGCCCATTCCGGTTTAGGCCTAAACCAGGATCTTGGATTTATGTCACACTATCAGTAACCCCCACAGCTTGCCTCCTGGACTTGCAGAATCTCACTGGCTGTCCTGTCTGGAGACAATACACATTTCTTTAACCTGTGCCTAATGCTCCCTCCACTCACATTGTCTGTATCTTTAAGACCTGGTTGGCTGTAAAGATTCGCGTTCTAATCAGTATTCTGTAACTTGATTTTGTGTCTCTGTGCCCTGTTTGAGAGCAGATATCCACTCCATCTGACGAAGGAGCAGCGCTCCGAAAGCTAATGGCATTTGCTACCAAATAAACCTGTTGGACTTTAACCTGGTGTTGTTAAAGCTCTTACAGAGGAAACTGGAGCAGAGGAAACCCACACAGAAATGGGGTGAATGTGCAAACTCCACACAGACAGTGACCCAAATCAGGGATCGAACCTGGGTCCCTGACACTGTGAGGCAGCAGCACTAACCACTGTGCCACCATGCCACCCCTATCTATCTCTGTCTTAAATACACTATTATTCGACTATTAATCTAAACACCTTCCGAGCATTCCAGTTTAATGAGACAAACAAGAACAGGAGTCGGCTCTTTAATTCATTCAACAATTTGTCTCGTTATTTAGTACTTTAGATACCAACTCAAACTTAAACAGTTGCAACTCTTTTAACTCCTTTATTGAACTTTAACTCTTAACTGAACATTAACTTTAATTATTTAACTGAAAATAGATATTACCAGGTTTTGGAAAACATTGGCCAATAAATATTCCCGATGTAGAATCTATCTTCTCTCTGAAGAGTCCTTCATGGCACACTTCTTACGATGGTTAATCTCTAGAGTTGTTGTTGGCAAACAAAAGACTGCACATGTCTTTTATCCACAAATTCTTCACTTGGTTCCAGAAGATTCTCTGTCATCCAGCTGTGGTCAAATGGACAAGGCCTGAGAAATTAAGCCTTGTCCAACATTAGGGAAATTAGGCCAACATAAGACTGGACATTTTAAAGTAAGTAAGAGTTTTAACAACACCAGGTTAACGTCCAACAGGTTCAACCTGGTGTTGTTAAAACTCTTACTGTATTTACCCCAGTCCAACGCCGGCATCTCCACATCATTTTAAAGTAATACAGCTAAAAACTCCTTCTATGTGGTTACCACAGGTCAAAAGCCAACAGGGACACAAACAGAACTGTTGCATATTGAACAGAGGTTCTTCACCTTAACAATAGGGAAGTCATCAGGACCTGAAACCAGAACCCAAACCTTTTACATATTGAATAGAGAGGCTTAAACTTTGCCATGCAGAAGTCGTTATGGGCTGAGACCCATTAGGAGATACTCAGACATTATGATTGTGTATTCCCTAGCATCAGTCAGAATCCCTGCTACTAAAGAAATACGTAAAACTAGGATGACCAAGCCTAACCTCATTGGGTGTTGTGACCCCACACCCATCACCCCATTGGCTGAAAACCAGTGAACATTCGAAGAAGGAAGGAGAATGATCCACCTAACCTGCACATCTTTGGAGTGTGGGAGGAAAGCAGAGAACCGGGAGGAAACACACACAGACACGGGGAGAATATGCATACTCCACACAGTCAGCTGAGGCCAGAACTGAATCCGGGTCCCTGGCGCAGTGAGGCAGCAGTGCTAACCACTGTGCCACCATGCCACTCCATTAACTTAATGCAGATAACTTTAAAGTTAGCTATCCACAGCAACTGGCAGAGGCCAGTCGGGGAAAGGTTCACAACAAAAAGAGAAATAGGGAAAAAAATGTTTTTAAAAACCTTACAAATTTAATTTAAGAAGAATATTTTCTATAGTTAGATCATGCAATGACACAGTGATTTAATGGCAATAAAAACAAAAAAATGCTGGAAAGATTCAACCTGACAGCAGCTGTGGAGAGAGATGCAAGATTTCAGGACAGTGACCTTTCACCGGTGCTTGGAGCCGGGGGTGGGGAGGGGGTGGGGGGGCGTCCATTATGTTGTCTCATGAAACAGTTTTCTCCTTCTTCCTAAAGGTGCTATCGGTACAATTCCAAAAATCCTTCAATAACCTGAAAGTGACTTATCTTCACGTCCCAAGTTATCGACTATGATCCACCACATATGATGCTCATTGTCACTTTGCAGAAATCTATCTAATATTTATTTTTTGAAATATGATACTCTGGTAAATATTGGTATTCAGCGGGATTTAGGAATTGTGCTACACAAATCACAGAAAGTTAACTTGCAGGTACAGAAAGCAATTAGGAAGGCAATGGTATGTTAGCCTTTGCTACAAGGGGGCTAAAGTACAAGAGTAAGGAAGTCTGTAATAACTCCAGGAGTCGGCTGTGAAGAAATTTTACTTTATTGATAAAATGAAAATAAACAATAACCACAAGCCTGTGGTGAAGACAACAGGTCCCAACCTGGACTAAAAGGTTAATAAACCCTCTCAGGGTCTTGCTTTATAAAGGGCTCGATATACAAGCTCCACCTGGTGGGCTAATTACCAATCCCAAGGGAGCTCGTATTCAACAAGCCCAACTGGGAGGTCAATTAGTGATTCCCCCATGCCGATATGGGGGTTATCACAAAATCTTATTGCAATTATATATGGCTTTGTTGAGAGCACACCTTGAGTTCTGTACTATCTAAGGAAGGTTATACATGCTTTAGAGAGGGTGCAACAAAGGTCCACTACTTGATTTCTGGGATGAGGATTATCCCATGAGGAGAGATTAAATAGAATGGGCAATTATTCATTGGCATTTGAAAAAAATGAGAGGTGATCGCAATGAAACATATAAACTTCTTAGAAGGCTTGAGAGGGTAGAATGATGAGAGGAATGGCAGAAGAATCTATATCAAGGGGTCATGTGGTCAGCTATTCCAGGGAGCAGGGATGTACTTCTGAGGCTGTATAAAGCTCTGGTCAGACCCCATTTGGAGTATTGTGTGCACGCCCTGTATCTGCATTAGGAAGGATGTGCTGGCCTTGGAAAGGATCCAGAGGAGGTTCACAAGAATGATCCCTGGAATGAAGAGCTTGTCCTATGAGGAACGGTTGAGGACTCTGGATTTGTACTCTTTGGAGTTTAGAAGGATGAGGGGAGATCTTATTGAAACTTACAGGATACTGCGAGGCCTGGATAGAGTGGACGTGGAGAGGATGTTTCCACTAGTAGGAAAAACTAGAACCGGAGGCCACAATCTAACCCGCACACCTTTGGACTGTGGGAGGAAACCGGAGCACCTGGAAGAAACCCATGCAGACAGGGGGAGAAAGTGCAAACTCCATACAGACAATGACCTGAGGCTGGAATTGAACCCGAGTCCTTGGCGCTGCGAGGCAGCAGTGCTAACCACTGTGCCTCCGGTGAGAAAATCTAGGAGAAACATATGCAGTGGCTCTCCCAACGGATGTTTTACAAACTTCTTTTTACCACCAATATATTCTTATTTGCTACCACATAAAGCCAACTTTCGCCCCCAGGTAACAAGTTTATTCTAATATGCCCAAGAAATTAGAACAAACAAACAAGAAAAAAATCAAATTATAAGGACACACTTGCCGAGACAACTACAGTTAAGATGGCAGCTGGTTCCCTCACACTTCTGACAACTGAAACTTGGCATAAAATTCTTGTCACCGAGCTCGACAAAGACTGATGAAATTTGGATCTGGAGCTTAAAAATTCACTGGAAGAGTCACTGGGTTCTTTTCGGTCTTCTTCCTACACCATCTGTTCAGCTGTTGATTCTCACCCTTACGGACATCAAGACAACCCGCTTGGTCCACAGTGACAGGATCTGCATGCTAGGGTCCAAGCTGATAGTGGCAATTAAGGAAAGTGTGTCACTGCGAGCCAAAGTCGATCACCCAGAAAACATTCAAGATGGGATTAGCTTAGGGGTTTAAAAAAAAAGGTAGCATGGACAAGTTGGGCCGAAGGGCCTGTTTCCATTCCAACCTCTATGACTCTATGAAAAAACTTATGCATTGTTGAACTACCAGAGGGAACCAAGGGTCGAGCCCCAATGCAGTTTACATCAGAATTGTTTAGAAAGGTGGTAGATGAGGGAACTTTCCCAAACCCTCAGGCAGGGCTCAACGTACCCTTTGGCCCAAACCTCGCCCTGGCATTCCCCCACAAGCCATTGTAATATGGTTCCATCACTACAAAGAGAAAGAACTCGTTCTCAGGTGAGCAAGGGAGCACTGCGATATCACTCACCAAGGCCACATAATCAGGACTTACCGGGATATGAGTACAAACCGACAAGGAGGCAAGGAGCATTTAACAACTTCAAATCCATGCTTTACAAGAAAGGAATAAGCTTTGGATTGATTCACCCTGCCCATTTCCGAATCATATTTAATGGAGAAGATCACTTCTTTGACACACCAGATGAGGCAGACTCATTCTTCCAGCAACACATACTCAATTCTTGATGGGCTTGCTATTTGATGCCTCGTTTGATTTGATGGGAGTAACAACCGGAAATTATACTCTTTGCAATACTGGTCATTATCGTTTACATTCAGAGTCACTAAGGTGGCCGTGTTGAATGTGGATCCTTAGACCAGTCTCTTGTCTGGGTCTGTACTTTGGCTATGGGGAATGGCAGCATCGGACTTTTATGGGTAATTTTTTTCACGTGGTGATCTTGGCTGATTTTTTCAATTATGGTTAAAATATTTGGCTACCCTGATTCAAGACAAAATATTAGACACAATCTGGTTTAATTACTGAGCTAGCCAATAGGTTGATAAGTTTTAGCTATCTGAATGCCTGGTCTGGCCACTTAATTAGCTCAAAATTAGGGCCCTGTTCATTTGTTTGAATGCATTTGAGCTCTAACTATGCAATTAACATAAGAACATAAGAAATAGGAGCAGGAGTAGGCCATCTAGCCCCTCGAGCCTGCCCCGCCATTCAATAAGATCATGGCTGATCTGAAGTGGATCAGTTCTACTTACCCGCCTGATCCCCATAACCCCTAATTCCCTTACCGATCAGGAATCCATCTATCCGTGATTTAAACATATTCAACAAGGTAGCCTCCACCACTTCAGTGGGCAGAGAATTCCAGAGATTCACCACCCTCTGAGAGAAGAAGTTCCTCCTCAACTCTGTCCTAAACTGACCCCCCCCCTTTATTTTGAGGCTGTGCCCTCTAGTTCTAGCTTCCTTTCTAAGTGGAAAGAATCTCTCCACCTCCACCCTATCCAGCCCCTTCATTATCTTATAGGTCTCTATAAGATCCCCCCTCAGCCTTCTAAATTCCAACGAGTACAAACCCAATCTGCTCAGTCTCTCCTCATAATCAACACTCCTCATCTCTGGTATCAACCTGGTGAACCTTCTCTGCACTCCCTCCAAGGCCAATATATCCTTCCGCAAATAAGGGGACCAATACTGCACACAGTATTCCAGCTGCGGCCTCACCAATGCCCTGTACAGGTGCAGCAAGACATCTCTGCTTTTATATTCTATCCCCCTTGCGATATAGGCCAACATCCCATTTGCCTTCTTGATCACCTGTTGCACCTGCAGACTGGGTTTTTGCGTCTCATGCACAAGGACCCCCAGGTCTCTCTGCACAGTAGCATGTTGTAATTTTTTTCCATTTAGATAATAATCCAATTTGCTATTATTTCCTCCAAAGTGAATAACCTCGCATTTGTCAACGTTATACTCCATTTGCCAGATCCTCGCCCACACACTCAGCCTGTCCAAATCTCTCTGCAGACCTTCTACGCCCTCCACACGATTCACTTTTCCACTTATCTTTGTGTCGTCTGCAAACTTTGTTACCCTACACTCAGTCCCCTCCTCCAGATCGTCTATATAAATGGTAAATAGTTGAGGCCCCAGTACCGATCCCTGCGGCACGCCACTAGTTACCATCCGCCAACCAGAAAAGCACCCATTTATTCCGACTCTCTGCTTCCTGTCGGATAGCCAATCCCCAATCCACGCTAACACCCTACCCCCAACTCCGTGTGACCCAATCTTCTTCAGCAACCTTTTGTGAGGCACCTTATCAAATGCCTTTTGGAAATCCAAAAACACCGCATCCACCGATTCCCCTCCGTCAACCGCACTCGTCACATCTTCATAAAAATCCAACAAGTTCGTCAAGCACGACTTTTCCCTCATGAATCCATGCTGCGTCTGCTTAATCGAACCATTCTTATCCAGATGGCCTGCTATTTCTTCTTTAATGATGGATTCCAGCATTTTCCCAACTACAGACGTTAAGCTAACCGGCCTGTAGTTACCCGCCTTTTGTCTATTTCCTTTTTTAAACAGCGGCGTAACATTAGCCGTTTTCCAATCCGCCGGCACTACCCCAGAATCCAACGAATTTTGATAAATAACCACTGATGTATCCGCTATTACCTCTGACATTTCTTTCAGTACCCTGGGATGCATTCCATCCGGGCCCGGGGACTTGTCCACCTTCAGTCCCATTAGTCTACCAAGCACTGCCTCCCTGGTAACATTAATTGTATTGAGTACCTCTCCTCCTACCAACCCTCTATCGTTAATATTCGGTAAACTATGAACTAGCAACTTTTCATTGGCCTTGTAGAAGGGAATTTTAAATCAGCGACAGAGATTCAGATGGATGTCGTCTTTGAGGAGACATGACACCAAGGAAGGGGTTAAGTGATTCTTTATAACAAGTTACTCTGGGCAGTTTGCTGATATGTGAATGCAGTAACAGTATTAAAGCAAGTAAATATGATGTTAAAGTATATATATCAAAGTATTAAATGTATTTTAATATATTGTTTGCTTCAGCTAAAAGCCACTGCTGAAAGAAATGATGGTAGAGGTCAGAAGTTCAGAGCCACAGGGTTGGGAAAATCACGAACTAAACAGAATTATGTTTCATACATGGGACAATGTTGCAACTTAATGAATAGATGGCTTTCATTGTCCAGGCTAATGTAGATACGTCTCTGGGGCCCAGAGGTACGTGTCTGCTTGTCTTAGCAATGAGCCTATGGGAAGACTCATTTTTGGTTTCTATTAAGTGTCTGTGGTTGCTTAGGTACTGTCGTGGTTCCCCAGGACGACAATTCGTTCACATCAGTTTAAAACAGAGAGTCTGAGCAGTGATCTTCCAAGCAATAGACTTTATTTCTCAGCACAAGAGATAAAGCCGGGAACGTCCGGAACACTCCAAAGAGCCCTTGGGCTTACAATCTTTTATGTACATTTCAGCCTCCTATCTCAAGATCCTTATCTCCCTTTTACAGCCTGTCCTTGGTTGTAATCTTACCCTACAGCCCTATCTTTCTTTGGCCACCATTAATTTTAGTTGACCCTTTATCTGTTTTCTTTGCAATCGGTCGTTCACTGTTATATCTCTTCGTTTCTTAAACCATGGTGGTTATAACTCTTGCTCTTATCTGAACTTTTCTGTTTGTATAATAATCGTGGTTTTGTAAGCTAAGGCGAATGTGTTTAGAAGAAAAGACATCCCCCTGCTGATTTATGGTCCACTAATGTGTTTAGCAGAAAAGACATTCTCTCTGCTGGTTTATAGTCCACTATTAAGTTGAACCACCGAGCAGTCTTCCTTGTTTTCTTAAGTGACTATTGTCTGCTTTCCTTAATTAGTGATTGCTATATTACTTCTCTAGTTCCTCCACTTTGATCATATCGACTACACTTGATTATATTAGGTCACACGAAGTTACTTTAGGTTATATACCCATCTCACTACTCACCTAAATCTGCTATATCATTTTACTAAAACCTGTGAATCTGAATTTCATACCTAGCTCATACAATATCTAATACAATTTCCCTTACAATCCCCCCTTTGAGGCTTCCCTAGCCTCATCCCAATTATCAAGTTCAAATAATCCCCTTGCTCAATCCCATTTGTATTTTATTTTAATCACTTTTCCCAGGCGATGTGGAGGAGCCGACTATTTTGGTCAGGGATCAGTGTCCCTATTCTAACTTTATCATAATTTGTCTATCCCGGTTCTGATTTTTGGGTTGCTCCTCCAGATTGCCTGCCCCTGACAGTCATCAGCCAAAAACCTTCCCACTCTTGTCTAGGGAAGGGAAAAAGACTGATTCCTGTGTACAGACTAAGTTCTCCTGGTTTCGCGCGGACTTCAGCAAGGTGCTGTTGTTTCCACAAGGTGATCTTCCACTATTGTAGTTATTTTACAGAGTGACGAGTTTCAACTTCGACCAAGGTCATTGTGAATCCACTCAGCGGGGGCGGCTCAAGATTTTCCCATTCCTCTGTTTTTTCTCTCGAGCGTGAGCTGCTTATCACCCGCGTCACCATCTGCCGCGCTGCCATTCTGGTAAGGAAGGATCTCAGGGCGGGTAAAAAACAACAAAATATCAATCCCAGAATGATTATTGTTGCGATTGCTACAGCTCCAGCTTTGGCAAACCACGCCCCCCATCTTCCTAATATTCTGTCCAGCCAACTCCATACCTCATGCCCAAACCCAGCATTTTCTTTCACTTCTTTCTTAAGATTTCTTAACTTATTCATGGCTTGTGTAAATGACCCCTCTGGATTAGTGTTATTAGGGATAAATGTGCAGCACTGATCCCCAAACATAACACACACTCCTCCTTTCTCTGCCAGGAGCCAATCTAACGCCTGTCGGTTTTGCCACGCCATTTTGCTAGTCGCATCCAACTGCTCTCCTAAGGCCTCCAGGGCATCATTCGTATAATTAATAAACCTCTGCTGATTATAATAGATGTAATTGATCCACTCAGTATTCTTGCTGGGTGTGATCCAAACAAAGAGGGATTCAAACCCTGCAGCTATTTCGTTCCTAGCTTTGAACTCATTCGGGATGCCGCGGGGCTGTCCGATTGCATCCAATTTTATCGTAGGGTCAGGGGTATATGCCCTCTTAATTCTTTGTGATTTAATTTTTCTTTCCACCGGTAGTATCACAGTGCTCTGGGCAAGCATAACTCGGGCACATAGTCCTTTCCAATTCTGTGGTAATTTTGCCAATAGCCCTTTCTCCGGGCCACAAAGCCACCAGAGATCGGCCAGTTGATTTTCTTGATAGTCTAACACATAAGGAGGGGGTGTCCATCCCCCTTCTGAGATGATCAGACTAAGAACATCGGTTATATTCCAAATCCTTTCACACTCTCCTGTGTAATTTCCCACACTACTTCCTGTGCTACTTTCCCTCCAATAGCAATCTTGGATTTGTAAGTTGGGCTCTACACTCCATTCCTTTGGGACCGCGTCCACTGCCGTTTTTGGCCACTTTGGACATCTGTGGGTCAAGTTGTAGATGCCCTTTTTTACCCCAGCAAACAGGATGCAGTGGTATTGACACAACGGCGGCTCACCTTTACAAAGGTTATCACATGCGGATCCGGAACAGTTTATCTTCTCATACGAGTAGTTCCGATTCCCTATCATATGATACCGTATATATGTGGTATATGGACGGCAATTTTCCTTTCTCCAGCTTTGTTGCCTGGTTCTACAGTCTCCTGATCCCCATGGTATATCAGTTACTTGGGTGTTAGGTTTCTCTGATGCACATACTACACACTCTTTCCCATCACTGTTTCTCTGACCTGTATACTCAGCCCATTTCCACCATTTGTTTTTCTGCGCTTTTTCCCAAATAGTATTTGTGCTCACTAATCGTTCACGTTTTATTCGTCTTAATACTCTATCTTCCTGATTCTGCACCCTTATGTCTTCTGTATCCCATTCTCCTTTTCTATGGGTCACGGAAGTCCTAAGGGAAATAGTTTCCAAGTCCCAGGTGGGGAATGGGGCCCCTTCCCTGTCCTCACCTCCCTCGGCACCTTGACTAATAGGCTCAGGCTGGGCATTTGTATCATCAGCCAGCTCATGTACAGAACTACTTTCATCATCCTCTATTCTTTTTGTTCTTCCTTGGCTCTGTTCCTCCTCCCCACGATTCTCCCCGTGTATTTCTATTTCTTCCTCGCTATCACCTCTATCCACTCTGTGTACTTCTTCAATTTCCCTTCTCTCCCCTACCCCTGGTACCGTTCTGGTACAATGGTTTAAGTGATACCACAGTGTACTGCCTTCTACTTGCAACGCCGTGGGAGACACTTTGGTGACTTCAAACGGTCCTTCTCGTCTCGGTTCGTTCCAACGTCTCCGGAACTTTCTGATGTATACTCGATCTCCAGGCTTGATCTGATGTTCTGTTCCCGGATTCTCCTCCTCCTTGGCTTTTTCCTGTTCAGATATAGTTCTATGTATAACAGTTAATTGTTGTATATATTCTTTTGTGCTTTGATCTAAACATTCTAGCGTAGGACCTCCTGATCCCCTGATCTTAGGTACCGGCATTACTCTTCCTGTCATCATTTCATGTGGGCTCAAATGTGTGATTCTGTTTTCCTGACTCCTGTATTGCATTAGAGCCAATGGCAGAGCATCTATCCAGTTTTTCCCTGTTTCATTGCAAATTTTGCTTATTTTAGCCTTAAGGGTCCCGTTTGCTCTCTCCACCATTCCTTGGGATTGAGGATGATATACACATCCAAACTTCTGCTTTATTCGGAGTGCCGAGAGTGTCTCTCTCAGTGCCCTTCCTATAAAAGCAGATCCATTGTCTGAACTTAATTGCGTGGGTATGCCAAATCTTGGGATAATTTCTTTTGACAGGAAGTTAATCACCGTTCCAGATCCTTGATCTTTGGATGGCGTTGCTTCTATCCATCTGCTGAATCTATCAATAATCACTAACATGTATCTTTTCCCCCTCACCACCTTTCCCATATCCACATAGTCCATGCATAGATGTTTAAATGGTCCTTCAGGAATGGGTATATGCCCTATTGGGGCAGTAATGCCCTTCCTGATGTTATTCTGAGCACACACCTCACACTGACTCAGTATGTAGTCAATCGAGTTTTGCAGGTATGGTGACCAGAATCCTTCCTTCTTGATCTTTCTAGCCACTTCTCCTCTTGCACAGTGGTCCACTCCATGCGCTTCGCTAATTAGTACGGTTAGTAATGATGTGGGTGCTATGACTAATCCCTCCCCATTTCTCCATATCCTGTCCTGTTGTCCCTGTAGTGCTCCTCTATCTTTCCACATTGCCTTTTCAGCTACAGAGGTTTCCTCCTGTAACTGTGCTACATCTTCTAATGTGATATGAGGTTCGATATCCCCCGTACCTGGCCCTGGGTGCGGCCTTGCTATTTCTACTGGGGCTATCGTAGCCTCAATGCATCCTGACGCTTCTTTAGCTGCCTTGTCGGCTTTGGTGTTTCCCTGTGTGATGCTGTCTGCTCCCTTTTTATGCGCCTGACACTTAATTATGGCTAATTCCCTTGGACCCATCATGGCCCTTATTAAAGCCCTGATTTGACCTTCGTGTTGTATTGGTCCTCCTCCGCTTTTCATAAATCCCCTTTGCTTCCATATTGCCCCAAACAGATGGCAGACCCCGTGGGCATAGGCCGAATCAGTATAAATTTCCAATGCTTCCCCGTTTGCTAGCTCACATGCTCTGGTCAATGCTTTAAGTTCTGCCAGTTGGGCTGAACAGGGCTGTTCACATTTCTCTGCTTCTATGACTTCAAGTGTTTCCCCTTTCTGTTCAACTATGGCATAGCCTGCATGGTTTCCTAAGTGATCCCTGTAACATGAGCCATCTACATACAGTATCCTTTTCCCTTCTGTCACTAGTCCCTCTGCTCTTAAATCTTTTCTCAGTTTCATAAATGTTTTTGCTTCTCTTAAGCATTCATGTTCTTCTCCTTCATGAGGTAATGGCATGTAATCAGCTGGATTTACTCTGTTGCACTTTATAATCGTGATATCTGGAAATGTGGTTAGCATTCGATAATGATGGATCCTAGCAGGTGTCAGCACAAATTTTCCTGCTCAATCAATTCAGCTACCTTATGGTATACATGTATGTTTATCGGATATCCCATTGTGACCGTGGCTGCCTTTTCGTACGCCCACCAAGCTGCTGCCAGACCTTGATAGCACGGAGGGTATCCCATCGCTACGTCGTCTAGCTTGGTACTGTAATATGCTACAGCCTGCCTTCGTCTACCCTTGCAATTTTCCTGCATTAACATTGCTGTAGCAAATCCGGCTTCTCTGTTACTCACAAATAAGTCAAAGGGTTCGTCATAGGTCGGTAAAGCCAAGGCTGGTGCCTGTGCCATTTCTCTCTTTATATTCTCAAATGCGTCTGACGCATCTTTATCCCATTTTAGTTTGGCTTTTAGTTCTCCGCACCCTGCCTCCTTCATTATCTTTCGTAGTGCCTGCGTTTTTTCGGCATAGCTTTCCACCCATTCTGAACTGAATCCTGTCATTCCCAAAAATGTCATCATTTGTCCCACCGTCTGTGGTTTCGGAACTTTTAGTACTGCTTCTATTTGCTGTGAAGCTATCTCCTTCTGTCCTGCTGATATTTCTCTTCCCAAGTATTCTACCTTTTTCTGGCACAGCTGCAGCTTTTTCCTGGAAACTTTATGGCCCCCTTCTGCTAGTCTTTTCAATAGTTTTAAACTATCCTTCCTGCATTGTTCTTGTGTTCCTGTGCATAATAATAAATCATCCACATATTGTATCAGTGTTCCTTCCAACTGTATTCCTTCTAAATCTGCTCTCAACACCTGATTGAATACATGTGGGGAATGTTTAAATCCTTGGGGCATCCTATTGTATGTGTATTGTTTCCCCTTGTACGTAAATGCAAAGAGATACTGACTTTCTTGAGCTAGTGGCACACTAAAAAATGCCGAACATAGGTCTATTACAGTAAACCATCTACTTTCAGGTGGTATATTTGTCATCAAGGTATAAGGGTTTGGAACCTCTGCTGGCATATCTTCCACTACCTCATTAATTGCCCTTAGATCATGCACCAATCTCCATTTTTCTCCGTCCGCCTTTTTCACTGGTAGTAGCGGTGTATTACACCTGCTCCGGGTTTCTTTTAATACCCCTGCTTCTATCAATCCCTTAATCGTCCCTCTAATTCCTTCAATTGCTTCTGTCTTGATTGGGTATTGCGGCCTATACGGCCCCTGGCATCCTGTCTTTAATCTGACTTCAACTGGATTAGCGTTTTTGACCCTCCCTACATCCGTGTCCTGTCTGGACCACAACTCCTGCGGGAGGGAGTTCAAATCCTGCTCTAACCTCTCTCTCCACTCCAGTTCCTGTTTCTCGATTTGCACTCCTATTGTTATCTGCTTCGGTTTCCCAAGCATTTTAACATCCAAAATTATTTTCGTCATTTGTCCATTGCTGGACGTCCAAATATCTACATTGTCTGTCTGGACAAATTCTAAATCTTGTGCTCTCAACACCATTGGTCCTAGGTCTTTTGATCTGTATCCCGGATTCATTTTCAATGTGACATGTGGCTCCGCCCCAGATACAGAGAACCATTTGTTAACCCATTCATTCCTAACAATGGTGAGGGCTACTCCCTCTAGTCCGATTAAAATACTTCCTGACTTTATTTCCTGTTCTCGTCCTGCCTCCCTTTCCCATTTCTCCTGTATCTCAGGTTCCTGCCCTTCATCAAATATCATTGTACTGTGTAATTCTGTTCTTGGCCATTTGGCTTGTGGAACCCAAGTGTTTATAAGCTTTCCCCAAACTTCCCATATCTGTTTTTTAACTTGTTCCTCTATATCTCCCAACCAATATACATTAACCCCTTCCTTTCCTGGTATTTCAAGTGGATACATTCCCATCAAATCAATTCCTTGTTCAGTGCATTCTAATTTCAGTCCTAAACCTAGGATTGCATCCCTTCCCAATAGATTTAAAGGAGTTTTATCACATACTAAAATAGGTACATGGGTTGTCTTATTTCCAATGGTAACAGGCACCGGCGTCGTCATTCGAGCTAATGTTACTTTCCCCGAGAACCCCACAGTTTTTACAAACTGGTTTGACAATGGTAAGTGATCCGCATATTTCGTTTGCATGCACGTACATGTGGCGCCGGTGTCTATCATCATGGGGACCTCGATCCCTCCTACTCTAACGTTAACTATAGGTTCCTGCTCTGCAGTTTCTGTTATCTGTACGTACTGTCCTACCATTTCGGGGTTCTCTGGGCCTCCCTATGGGGAATTCTGATGGTTTACCGGCCCTTGAAACATCGGGATGCTGTTTGGCGACCCTTGGATCAGTTGTTGGCCTGTCTGCTGCTGGTTTTCTCTCTGTCTGGGGAAATTCCGCGGGCAATTCCTTTTTATGTGCCCTGCCTCCCCGCACCCCCAACACACACCTGAAGGGCCAGGCAGTGGTCCCTGTCTCGGAGTCTGATGATTAACCTGTCCCTGTCCTCTCTGATTCTGATAGGGTGGCCTACCACCTCCCTGTCCTTTCCCATTTCTATTCCAGTCAGTCTGACTTTGCAGGGCGTATGGGTTTTGATAATTTAGGCCATAGGCTCCTGGGTTCATGGACAGTGGGAAGGCAGAAATGTTATAGGTTATGACGGGCTGGCCTCCATCTCCGCTCCCCCCTTTGATTAGTGCAGGTATTTCCTCTGGCTTTTGCTCCACCATCATTGGTGCTATTTTTCTGGGTGCGAGATCCTCTTTTGCATTCAGTTTATCCTTGCTTTTGATCTCCTCCAACTGTGCCTGAAGGAGTTTACGTTGTACCTCCTTCAGCTGTTTGTCTGCATTCTTTTCATCTTTGCGATGTCTCTCTACTGCATGGGCAACATAATCCACAAACTCTCGGTAATTTTTTGAGTCCAAGCCCACCACTTCCTCCAGCCTTGTCTTAGCTGGGGCTGGCAAGCCCTCTAGGATTGCAGCCCGGAACATGGAGTTGGTCAGTGGGTCTATTAAAATGTCCCTCTCCGTGTCCCTTCTCCACCTTTTTAATTGATTCTCCACATACACAGCTGCATTCTCCTCCTCACCCAGTGGCTCTCCCTTTAGGGTTTTTACATCCATTCGATTGGGGTACATATCCCGCAGTGCCTGCCAGATGTCTTGGCGGTACTGGTCCATTAGTATCCCATCCACCGCTGGGTCATAAGCTGCGGTCGGGATGCCAGCACGTCTCATTACTTCCGCCATTTGGTCCATTCCTAGCACCTTTGTCAGGAGAGCTTTGATGTCGCCCAGTGCCATCCTTTTTCCCACCATCCCTGCCTCCAACTGTCCAATCCACCTTCCAGCCCCATCCAAAATATTGGGTAATTCATTAATTAAATTAGGCAAATCCTGACCTGACCAAGGGATATACTGCGGTCTACCACCCTTCAGAATCACCGGGAATACCCTTTTCCCTCTCCTATCCACATCTGGAAACTTTACAGGTGGGTGCCTTTCCCGCCTTGATTTTCTTTGCACCCCTAACACTGATTGCCTCCCTTCGTCTTCACTACTCTCTTCTGTTTCTCCTTCCATCTCTCTATATCTTGTCTCTTTTCTCTCTCCCTTTGTGCCCTTCCCTCCTTCGTCATCTGTTCTATGTCATATTCTCCCTCAAAATTCATTGTGCCTGATATAACTGGGTACAGTCCCGTGGAGCTCTGTTTCTCTAAGTATGGGGGTGGGGCTACGTTTGGATCTTCCAATTTTGCTTTTTCCTCAAGTTGTACTGGCATCTGCATTCTACCTCCCCTCCATACCCCTCTTCTCTCTTTCCCTTCTTGTTGGAATAGGGCTAATATCTCTAACTCCTTTTCTCGCTTCTCCCTTCTTTTGCTCGATTTATCCTTAATCTTATAATTCTTTATCATTCCCTTCTGGTCCTCACACCTCTCTATGGACCATGTGCCTTCCTCCGGCCACTGTGTATTGGTCTTATTTGTTCTTTTGGCCCATTTTTTAGAGACGTGTTCTATATCTCCCCTAAGGGCTGGGAACTTATCCCCTAATATCTCCACTGGTGTCTTAACTTGGTGCGCCATTACTCGTCTTTTTGGATCACTGTCACAATTTTTGTCACTTAGTCTGTCAGAGTTAGGTATCACAGTGATTATTACTTGCTGTATTGTTTTTCCGTGCTCAGTCCCCTGTTTACCTTTCCTTTGGATTTCTTTTGCCAATATCTGTAATTCTAACCGGGGTCCTGATATCCACTTCCCCGTAGTCCCCTGTCCCGGCACTATCTTCCTCTCCCGGGCCAGAGGGTAGTAGGTTTTCACTTGCTCGTCTATGTGTATAAGAATCCTGTATCGGTCAGATCCCTTTATTAATTTCTCTAGGGTTTCCAATTTTATTTCGTCTATCCAATTCCTATCGACTACTCTTTCCCATTTTACATACGGCCACTCATTCTTTATCTCCTCTAAGTTAATTATGTGTGTAATCTTTTTCCAATCCAGTGTTGCTTCCGTTTTTGTTATTATTCAAAGATTAGTTATTTTCAATCTTGTCACCAGGCAGTTTTGTCAGGGTAATCTTTCCAAGTTGTTAGTTATTACCCTACCTATGTTCCGACTCTCCTCTTATTTCTGTTCTCCACGCTGTTACCTCAGACCAGTTTGTTCAAATTGGTCTTTTACTTCCTCTATTCTAGCTGCTACTCCCCTTTCCTGTGCTTAAAATCCACTCCTGTGCTTTTGACTACTGTATTAGGTCAGAGAGCGATCTCTCACTGATCTCTCTCCCTCTCGGTTGACGTCCCTTACCCGAGGTCCTGGGTAGGTTTGGACTGGCAGGTTTTCCCACACTTACTCTCTTCTGGGCAAGTCGTGACCTGAAAAACCCGCTCCAAACCGCTTGACTTAACCTAATTGCATTACTTTAGCTTTCGGCCTTTTTCCCGTCTCACTTTTTACCCATTCACAGACAATACAGTATTCGCAGCGCGCTTTTGCATGCAAAAATTCTGCTCTTCGGATCAGACTCAGTCTCTCAAAATTTTTACACAATTTGGTTTTACCTGTGCAGGATATCTTTTTGGGTTGGGGAGATCCAGGACCAGCAGAGAGCCGGGCGCACCGGGCCTCGAGAAAACCCCTTTCTGACAACAAGGATTTACATGCATGCAAGTCTGCTTACCTTGTTGACAGAAGGCCGGCTGGGGACCTCTCGGTTCCGGTTGGACCACCGTCTCCGCCACTCCTTCCAGATGCTTTTCTGGGCGATCTCTCACCAACCCTGCTAAGCAGCGCCAATTTTGTCGTGGTTCCCCAGGACGACAATTCGTTCACATCAGTTTAAAACAGAGAGTCTGAGCAGTGATCTTCCAAGCAATAGACTTTATTTCTCAGCACAAGAGATAAAGCCGGGAACGTCCGGAACACTCCAAAGAGCCCTTGGGCTTACAATCTTTTATGTACATTTCAGCCTCCTATCTCAAGATCCTTATCTCCCTTTTACAGCCTGTCCTTGGTTGTAATCTTACCCTACAGCCCTATCTTTCTTTGGCCACCATTAATTTTAGTTGACCCTTTATCTGTTTTCTTTGCAATCGGTCGTTCACTGTTATATCTCTTCGTTTCTTAAACCATGGTGGTTATAACTCTTGCTCTTATCTGAACTTTTCTGTTTGTATAATAATCGTGGTTTTGTAAGCTAAGGCGAATGTGTTTAGAAGAAAAGACATCCCCCTGCTGATTTATGGTCCACTAATGTGTTTAGCAGAAAAGACATTCTCTCTGCTGGTTTATAGTCCACTATTAAGTTGAACCACCGAGCAGTCTTCCTTGTTTTCTTAAGTGACTATTGTCTGCTTTCCTTAATTAGTGATTGCTATATTACTTCTCTAGTTCCTCCACTTTGATCATATCGACTACACTTGATTATATTAGGTCACACGAAGTTACTTTAGGTTATATACCCATCTCACTACTCACCTAAATCTGCTATATCATTTTACTAAAACCTGTGAATCTGAATTTCATACCTAGCTCATACAATATCTAATACAATTTCCCTTACAGTACCAGGAAGTAAGTTTAGCCAAGATGGGAGTTATGCCCAAATTAAATGGACCAATCAAATACCATTATGCTGAGCAGCAGATTCGCAGATGGCTGAGGTATCTGACAGAAAATGTATTGATGTGTCACTGTTAAATGAAATTGATTCTAAGCTCATGAGAGGCATAATTTATAGATAAGAAAAACTATAATCGTTCTGTATTTTGGCTGAATGCCTCAGATCTCTCGGAGAGGTTTTTCAGTTCTGAACCTTAGCTGGTTAACCCTTTGGAAGGTCTCCAAATGGCCGTACGTTTATGTTTTATTTGTCCTATTTGACTTTTTAAAAAAAATAAATTTTGTTACGTCTTTTGAACAGAGACTTTGCCTCTTGCAAGTTTTGAATAGTCTGGGTTTTTAGACTTTAGAATTTGGCCACCCTTTTCTAAATGTTCCCCACAACAGGCATGTTATGTAACATAGTTCACATGTCAGTGGCTTGCCCCACCATCAAGGTTGTTCAGTCACTGGATGCTATGTAAGGTGGAAAGCCTGCTGCTTAGGGCTTGAGTTTATTTAGTTAAAGGTTTATTCCCAGATTGTTTGCTTTTTTGTTCTAGTGGTTTGGAAGTGTTGGTTGTTTTGGGGATGGAGGGGTGCGGGGAGGTGGGAGGGATTTTCTGTGTGACAGTAACCAAATATCTTTTTGTATTTGTTCATTTTCATTATGTAATGGTTCCTCTAGGCCTTGTTTTCTTCTCCATTCAAGTTACTGACCTGTTTTTAAAGTCTTCCAACATGCATGATTAGTGCAGACGGTCAGGGTGGTATGAGACTCCCAATCAGACGAGTTAATTGGAATGTTAAGGGATTGAATGGCCTCGTAAAACATTCTAAAGTGCTCTCATATCTCAAGAGTCTTAGCATTGATATTGCTTTTCTTCAGGAGACACACCTTCATGTTTAGGATCACACCAGATTGCGCAAAGCATGGATTGGCCAGGTGTTTCATTCCAACTTAGCAGCAAAGCTAGGGGGACAGCAATTTTAATCAACAGAACAATACAGTTCTCCCCCTTAAACATAATCTCAGACCCTGGAGACCACAATACAATAGTTAGTGTCACACTTTTTTTCAAACTCCAGTAATTTTGATGAATGTTTATGACCCTAACTGGGGCAATACAAAATTTATTATGTCGCTTCTATCCTCCCTTCCCAACCTAGACACCCACCATCTTATTTTCGGAGGGGATCTAAATTGCATCTTGGATCCGGGTCCAAAGACTTTCATCCCTTCCGGCGTATCCAAATCGCTCTCCACCTTTATCACTCAAATGGGTTGAAGTGACCCTTGGCATTTTCTCCACTCGGTCACAAGGGACTTTTCCTACTTCTCTCATGTACACCATGCTTACTCACGCATCGACTGCTTTCTTTTACACAGGGCTCCTCTCCCCATAGTTATAGCTGCCGAGTATTCTGCCACAGTTATATCAGATCATGTGCCTCAGTCCCTCAACCTGATTCTTATATCCAAACCTAAAGGTCAGACCCCATGGAGATTGAACACAATCTTACTATCTGACAAAGATTTTTGTAAATCTATATCTACCAATATAGATGTTTTTATCAAAACAAATAAATCTGATTCCATCATCCCATCAGTGCTATGGGAATCCCTCAAAGTGCTTCTCCGGGGAACATAATTTTTACAATGCACATATTAACAAACAAAGGAAATTAACACAACAAGAATTGGTGGATTGAATTTTAGAAATAGACCGTCAATATTCCATTATCCCCACTCCTGAGTTATATGCAGACAGGATAAAGCTTTATGTTGCAACAATCAAGGGGGAATCTTTATGAATACAGGGACAGAGTTGGTCGCCTTCTGGCCCACCAACTCAGGTATCAGTTTGCTTCTTGGTTTATCTTACGACTCCTCCCATAATCGTCCTACTGATCCCCTTAATATTAATTCAGCCCTTGCTCCTTTGTACTTCAACCTCTATAAATCTGAACCCTCATCAGATAGTAAAGCAATGGCTGACTTTATAAATAATTTAGACATCCCATCTGTTAATAATGAGCTTGCAGCCAAATTCAATTTGCCCCAATCTATTCTCAGGTCCATAGTTTTGTTCATTTTCACTGTTCATCCTTTCCTCAACTACCTCCAAACACATTACTGGAAGAGATTTTATCATTGCCTCAAGCTCACAAAGGTTCTATTTCAAGATTGTGTGATCTCGTGCTGTCCTCTGGCCCCTCTCCTCTCCACAAGATAAATGATTGGGAAGCTGAGCTTGGCCTTGACTTCACAGACGACGGGTGGGAAGAGGCCCTTCTTAGGGACAACTTCACATCCTCCTGCAATTGGTTAAGTTTAATTCAGTTTAAAGCTTTGCATAGAATTCACTCCCCCAAGGCCAGAATTCGTAAGTATTTTCCAACACAAGTAACAAGTGTGACTTGCCCCTCCAGACCATACCCACATGTTCTGGTCGTGCCCAAGGCTGGCTGGTTTTTGGTCATCCTTCTTTGACACTCTCCCCAAAGCTCTGAATATTGACATGCAACCATGTCCTTTGATAGCTATATTTGGAGTCCCATCTAAACTGGCTAGTTTCACTAGAATTAAGGCAGACATCATTGCGTTTGCTTCATTAATAGCCCACAGGCAGATTCTATTAAATTGAGGTCCCCCAAGCCATCCACTGTTCTATCCTGGTTAGAAAACTTAATGTATTTTCTGTATTTGGAGGAGATTAAGCATACCATAAAAGGATCCATTGAGAAATATTTTCGTAGATGGCAACCTTGTGTTTCTTTCTTTAAAGAATGAATTACTGTTGACTCGCGATTTCTGGACCTTCTTTTCTCTGTTGCATAGTTTTTGTTTGTTGGTTTATTCACTGAGGGGGCGAGGGGCTGTTTCATTGTAATGTATTGTACTGTTTGTCCCTATCTCTTATTGAATGTAAAAAAACATTGAACCCATCCAATCGACATCACGCCCCCATCCATGCATGCTCCATTTACACGTGAAACACCTGGGAAAAATCTTTGACGGATTTAGGAAATTCCTTTCCAATCACACTAGGACATTGAAGAAGCACCAGGGGACCACCGGGATGGACTTCATTATCTTCAGCAAGATGCCTTCTACTTGCAGAAACATAGCTAGCTACAGTTTGGATGTTTGCTCTCCTTGTTCCTAGCTGCTGTGTGGGATTAGGCATTGTGCTCCCCAATTTTTCATAATTTGTTCTCGGGATGTGGGCAACTGTAGGAGTATTTGTTGCCCATTCTTAGTTCCCATTAATAGTGTGAAACTGGAGTCACATGTAGGCCAAACTGTATTAGATACTACTGAATCATTTGGGTTTTTATAACAACATGATAGTATTCACAGTCATCTTATGATGCCAGTTGTTTGTGCAACTCACCACGCATAGTTGCTTGTCCTGAGAACAGGGTTTAAAACAGTGCTTAAGCCCGCTGCCTCTGTTTAGATGGTTACTAAGAAGCTTAAGGGACTTAAGAAATGAGAATGCAGAGAGTGGGGAAAATGGAGGGCTTTCAAGTTAGCAAGCTGCAATTACTGGAGTGTCACAAATATCAGTGCTGGGATATCGGCTATTTATAATATCTATTAATGACTTAGCCAAAGAGATTGACAAAGTTTTGCAGACAGTACAAAACTAGGTGGGAGAATAAACTGTGAGAAGGACACAAAGAGGATGCGACGAGATATAGACAGGTTAATTGAGTGGGTAACATGTTGACAGATTGAGTATAATCTGTGGGCCGCACGGCAGATGTGGTTGGCACGGTAGCACAGTGGTTGGCACTGCTGCTTCACAGCTCCCGGCTTGGGTCACTGTCTGTGTGGAGTTTGCACATTCTCCTCGTGTCTGCGTGGGTTTCCTCCGGGTGCTCCGGTTTCCTCCCACAGTCCAAAGATGTGCGGGTTAGGTTGATTGGCCGTGCTAAAATTGCCCCTTAGTGTCCTGGGATGCGTAGATTAGAGGGATTAGCGGGTAAAATATGTAGGGATATGGGGGTAGGGCCTGGGTGGGATTGTGGTCGGTGCAGACTCGATGGGCCGAATGGCCTCTTTCTGTACTGTAGGGTTTCTTTGATTTTTTTTCTTAATGTGGGAAAATGCGAAATGACTCACTTTGCTAGTTTCTAAAATTCTCCCAATCCTCAAGTTCACTGCTATTCTTCACAGCCTTATAAGCTTCTTCCTTTAATCTAATATTATTTTTACTTTTCTAGTAAGCCATGAATGGATCTTTCTTACTGAGTAACAGCTGCATCAACTAACAGCCCTCTCCAAGGGCTCAGATTTATTTTTCAAATCAACAACTTGCATTTATATGGAACCTTGTGTAATAACTCAGGGAACCCGACTGGAAAGGAACATCATTTATTTACAGGACATAAAGTAAAGCCACAACCGTGGTGTACACCCACTTGTCCCTGCCTGAACCTGCCTAAACAGCTTCAGTAATGAGTTCCAACTGGGCAAACCATTACCGGTTACCAGGGGAAATCATACTTAATGAGTCCCACAGGGAGATCAATTAATGATTCTCCATGGGCCTCATTGGGGTTATCACACCTAGCAAGTAATAAAGCACCCAATGTGCTTCACAGAAGAGTTAAATAATAATAAAATTTGACACCAAGTCACATAATAAGTAGTTTTTTGGCGGGTTAACAAAAGGTTTGGTCAAACTCCTTAGTTTTAAGGAGCATCTTAAAGGAGTAGAGAGAGAGTTAGAAAGGTTTAGGGAGGGAATTCCAGAACTTAGGACAAAGGCAGTTGAAAGCCTGCAATAAAAAGGGTGGATGCTCAAAAAGCTAGAGTTTGTGAAAACGCAAATATTGTGGTAGGCTGTGGAATTGGAGGTGATCACAGAGAGGAGTGAAGCCATAGAGGGAATTAAAAGGATGAGAAATGTAAAATTTGAGGAAGTGCTTACCCGGAAGTCATTGTAGGTCAGGTTAGGGTGACGGATAAACAGAACGTGATGTGAGTTAGAATACAGGAGTGACCTCAGTTTTATGGAGTGTGAGTGGAAGGCCAGCCAATACATTATCACGTCTAGAGGTAATAATGGCATTGCTGTGGATTTCATCGGTAGGTGAGCAGAGTAAGACAATGTTACAGAGGTTGTAATAGGTGGTGGTGATGTAATAGGTGGTGATGGCTTTGGCATGTGGCTGGAAGGTCATCTCAGAGTTAAATATGACACCAAGTCTGCGCTGAGACACTTAACAGCCAGAGGGAAGGGGTTGATAGCTAGGGAACTGAGTTTGTAGCAAGGACAGAAGACGATGGCTTTGGTTTTCTTAATCATAGAATCCCTACAGTACAGAAAGAGGCCATTCGGCCCATCGAGTCTGCACCGACCACAATCCCACCCAGGCCCTACCCCCATATCCCTACATATTTTACCCACTCATCCCTCTAGCCTACGCATCCCAGGACACTAAGGGGCAATTTTAGCATGGCCAAACAACTTAACCCTCACATCTTTGGACTGTGGGAGGAAACTGGAGCACCCGGAGGAAACCCACGCAGACACGAGGAAACTCCACACAGACAGTGACCCAAGCCAGGGATCGAACCCAGGTCCCTGGAGCTGTGAAGCAGCAGCGCTAACCACTGTGCTACCATGCCGCCCATTCAGTTTAAATCAGTCGACTCCTTTCAAAGGAACATGCCTCACAACACTTGTTGAAATACAGATTCAATGGATGGGATGTTCTTCTCAAGCTGGACAGATCTACACTTTGACTACACGTAAACCAATTCATTGTTCTTGTTACGGACAGAAGGGGTTTAATTTAAACAGCCCTAATCTCTCCTCTCATCACTTGTCTATAAGCAGAAAGGTGTTTTTGATTTGCCTCCCACTTTATAAGCAATGGCATGTTTCCCAACCCCTTGGATTTGGTGTGTTTCGATTTCTATTAATACCCCCACAGCAAATTCGTGATAGGATGAACTCGGAGGGATAGTCTATGTTCACACATTCAAATCTGGGAGGAGGGTACCAATATGGACGCCTTTTCACTCATACAATAAAAGGGGAATAGAGAAAGAAATAATTCCAGGGCAAACACCACAGAGAAAAGAATTATTATTTCACATATGACCAGAATCAAAGTCCAATGGTGTATCCCTCCATAAAAATGGGCAGGCTGAATTGATGCTGGATAATTCACTTTTCCAGTACAGTTGACCTCTACAATGAGATAGGCATGCGGAGATTAATCAGTCTTGAAGGCAATGGTATAGAGGTTCCAGTAGAAACAGTCTAGATGGGGCCAGGCTTTCCAACCTGGACAAAATCCCTTTTCTGTGGGTAGATGGAAAGATTCTAACATGACTAGACAGGGTGCATGCAGGGAGGATATTCCTGATGGTGGGGGAGTCCAGAATCAGGGGTCACAGTCTGAGGATTCAGAGTAGACCATTTAGGACGGAGATGAGGAGACATTTCTTCACCCAATGAGTGGTGAGCCTGTGGAATTCATTACCACAGGAAGTAGTTTATGCCAAAACATTGAATGTATTCAAGAGGCGGCTAGATATAGCACTTATGGCGAATGGGACCAAAGGTTTTGGGGAGAAAGCAGGATTAGGCTATTGAGCTGGACGATCAGCCATGATTGTAATGAATGGCGGAGCAGACTCAAAGGGCCAAATGGCCTCCTCCCGCTCCTATCTTCTACGTTTCTATGATTGCAGATTGAGACTTGTAGCTTCACAAGGCAATATTACAAGTTACACTAGTTACATAACACCCACCTCTCCACTTTGACTTTGACAGAGGGTGTAAGTCCATTTGTCTGGGTTCTTGAAATTGTTAATTTTAGGGGAGGTTGCAAGGTCCTTTGTCCTAGCAGATGAATTAGATCCTGTCAACCAGGCAAGGTTTATGAAATGTAGATAGCCTTTGTATAATTCACTTTGAATTTGGTCCCTGCAGACCACAGGGGTCATCAACGTATCTTCAGGGAAAAGGCAGTGCTACTTTCTGCAATACTGCCAAATAATTCTTATTGTTCAAGGGTTACAGCCAGACATGGCTTCAGCCATTTTAAAAGATTATTGTCCCATTTTAAAATTTTGGAAATTAGCCATCAGGATATATTTCTATATATAGTTTATAGAAGTATATAGAATGTGACATCTTAGCCCTATTATATTCTTGTAAAGCTAAGAGATTTTGGCCAAAAATGCAGTTTTATCTTTTTGTCTGCTTTGTTTGAGCTGTGAGATTCATGATATTTCTAATTAAATCTTATGTGCAATTTCAATTTGAAGGAATTTTGTTTGGTCTCACACATTCGTTGTCAAACAACCCCACTCCTCCTCCAAAATAATGCTATCTGCAACACTGATGGATTTCTCAAGATCTCTCAGGAACATACTCTCCACTACATTCTTCTCCTCAAGGTATTTACCCAATGTGTCTTTTTGATCATTATTAAAGGACCACACTTTTAATGCCTGTGTAACACGTTAAAAGGCAAGAACCCTCAGTTCCCTGTGGAGACACAGAAATATACACTAACTTGTTCAACATATGCTTCATCATGTCGATACACCTCTCTACCTATTCATCTGAGTCACTGCTCCCATAATTCTGTGATTAACTGGAACAAAGAACGTATCAGACAGAATCTCCTTTGGAAAAACAACACACAAAATACAACAGTATACTGGCCACAATGTTTGCTTACACAGACGTGAGTCCAATGGCATTGTATAATCTACTATCATCGGATATATTTATTCTGTGACTTTGTGGTGACTGGCAGGGGGCTTAAAATACATATCCTCCCCCCACCCCACTCCCTTTTAATCATTCATTAATTATGGGTGAGGATGGTTTGATCCTTTTGTCTATCCATTCTTTGCCAGAGATTACACATTTTAAACTTCCTAAATCATGCTGCTAATTAAATTGCTCCTTGTATGTCTCAGGATGTAACAAGGATGTAACTCCTTGTATGTCTCAGCCCTGATGTTCAATAAAAATAATGTCACAAATTACTTTTAGCTAAGAATAATACTGTGCATGAATACAAAGCTTGAATTATAGAGTGCATTTCATTTAATAAAATGTCCCATGACACATCACAGCAATGTTATCAAATATTGCGCAACATAAGGAGGTATTAGGGAGAGATGACACAGGGACAATCTACAGGAGGAAAGGATAATTGAGAGGTTTAAGGAAGGAATTCCAGAGCTGAAAGTAGCTGCCCATGGTGGGTGGAGCAATTAGAACTACGAGATAGCTGTAGGAGGTTACAGAGATATTAAGGGACAAAGCTCTAAAGCGGTTTTAAAAACACAGATGAGAATTATAAAATTGAAGTTGGTCAGACAGAACTCAATGTAGTTTAGTGAACACAGGAGTGATCAGTGAATGGGGCTTGGTGCAAATCGGATACGGCAGCAGAGGTTTGGATGAGTTCAGGTTTACTGAGAGTGGATGATATGAGACCAGCCAAGAGAGTATTCTAACACCAAAAGAGAAAACGCTGGAAAATTTCAACAGGCCTGGCAGCATCTGTAAGGAGAGAAACGAGCTGACGTTTCGAGTCCAGATGTCCCTTTGTCAAAGCCCTGGACTCGAAACGTCAGCTCTTTTCTCTCCTTACAGATGCTGCCAGACCTGCGGAGATTTGGGCGGCACGGTAGCACAGTGGTTAGCACTGCTGCTTCACAGCTCCAGGGACCTGGGTTTGATTCCCGGCTTGGGTCACTGTCTGTGTGGAGTTTCCACATTCTCCTCGTGCCTGCGTGGGTTTCCTCCGGGTGCTCCGGTTTCCTCCCACAGTCCAAAGATGTGCGGGTCAGTTTGATTGGCTATGCTAAAATTGCTCTTAGTGTCCTGAGATGTGTTGGTTAGAGGGATTAGTGGGTAAATGTGTAGGGATATGGGGGTAGGGCCTGGGTGGGATTGTGGTCGGTGCAGACTCGATGGGCCAAAGGGCCTCTTTCTGTACTGTAGGGATTCTATGATTTTCCAGCATTTTCTCTTTTGGTTTCAGATTCCAACATCTGCAGTAATTTGCATTTATTTATTATAGAGTATTCTAACAGTCACATTTAGAGGTAACAAATGAGCTGAGATGGGTGACATTTTGCAGATGGAAGTGGATAGTCCTGGTAATGGAGTGAATGTGAGGTTGGAAGCACGTCTCCAGGTCAAATAGGATGTCAAGGTTGCTAACAGTCTGGGTCAATGTTGGACAGTGACCAGGGAGAGGGATATAGTCTGTGTTGAGATCAAAGAAAATAGCTTTAATCCTCTCAATATTTTGTTGGAGGAATTTTCTACTCTAAGTATTGGATGTTAAACAAGTAGTCTGATAATTTAAGACAGTGGAAGGTTCAACATGCTGATGGTGAGATAGAGCTGGAGAAATAGGAATGGGCCAAGGATAGATTATTGGGGTACTCCAGAGGTATCATTGCAGGAGTGGAAAAATAATCCATTGAGGTGAATTTCTGGCCTTGACTGGAGAGATACAAAAGGAATCACTTGAGGATAATCTCATCCATCTGGATAACAGAGAGGCAATGGAGGAGGATGGTGTGGTCAACCATATTAAAGGCTCCATACTGGTCAACGAGGATAAGGACAAATAATTCACCACAGTCACATGGCAAAGTCTCAACTTGCCTCCTAAGGGCCATTTCAGTGCTGTGGCAGGGGCAGAAACCAAATTGGAGATGTTTAAAAATGAGTTATGGACAAAGCAGGCTCAGATTTGGGAGACAATGACCACATTCAAGGATTGTGGAGAGGAAAAGGATCAACGTTTATCTCAAGAGGGTGGAAAGCAAAGGTGAGAAAGTTACACTACAGAAGAACGTTGGTCAGACACAAACCAAGTACCAAGTTCTCATTTGGGCATGGGACCTCCAAAAAGTTATACTGACTTTGTGGAGGAGGGCTAGTGAGGGGCAGGGTGGGGGGCTCTGGGCACAGAACAGATTCACCACTGATATATGAGCTGGGAGTAAATTCTGAAGACAGTTGTGTAAAAATGTCTTGTATTTCATCCACTTTTGGATGAAATCCTACTACAGCAGCTGATAAAATTTAAGTTCAATTAATAAATCTGACATTGAAAGCTAGTCTGAGTAATGATGATGACCATAAAACCAATGTCGATTGTTGTAAAAGCCCATCTGGTTCACTGATGTCTTAAGTACACTAATGTAATTTAGGGAAGGAAATCGGCTATCCTCATCTGGTCTGGCCTACATTAGACTCCTGACCCACAGCAACGTGGTTGACTCTTAACTGCCCTCTGCAAAAGGTCAGACTCAGATCAAGGGAAGTTAGGGATGGGTAAAGGACACTCATGTCTGTGAAATTATATGTTTAAAAATACCCCACTGGTTTGCCTCTTCTGTTCCCATGCACACCTTAACCTCTCAACCGCCAGCAAGCTGCCTTTGTGACCACATACAGCCAATTTACCAAAGTATGATGCACTAGTGCACCATAATTTTCTAAATAAAAATAGCATGTCACTCCGTGTTACTCACAGTGGTTATTACCACACTTTAAAAACTAGTTGCACAAGAATAACTTGGGTTATTTCGACCAGACTTTTTCTTTCTGCTCCCACATCCAATCTGAGATGAGCTAGGTCAACTAGAAAAGGAACTCAATTGTTTATGAATATCCTGAAATATACTCCTTGTATGGCACTCATTAAAATATCCCATAATAAAATTTCTCAAATACTTTGTTTTGCCAGTTGAAATTGTAGGTGAGCAAGTACAAAAAGAAGCACATGAGCTGAAGCTTAATTTTTTATTCTAAATTCCAGAGAAAGGGAGAATGAAAATATTCAGAACACATACTATCTCGTTACAATTTCTCTTGCAAAATTAATACATGATTTACTGTAATCATGCATTTCAACACAACCCAGTGTTGTATAGAATATAAAAGTAAATACTGCGGATGCTGGAATCTGAAACAAAAACAGAAAATGCTGGAAAATCTCAGCAGGTCTGACAGCATCTGTGGGGAGAGAATAAAGCCAACATTTTGACTCTAGATGATGAAGGTCAAATTCAACTTTGAAATGGAACAGTCAAATGAACTCCCCTTTCCTCAACGTGCCAGTTGAGAAATTTGGCAATGCGTTCTCTACTACTGTCTATCTCAAGCCTACCTTCACTGGTCAATATACACGTTGAGATTCCTACACTTCCACACTCTAGAAGATTGACCTTTTCTGCAACATCATGAAAAGAGTCTAAGCCATTTGCTCACCATGCAAACTTGATGCCAAAATGTGACATCAAAATCATCCTGTGGGATAATGGCAACCCTCATCAGATCACTGCTTACCTTATATTGTGCACACTCATGGACATGTCTAAGACCACCATTTGCAGCCCTGAAAATTGCCCACTCTACCTCAGATTAGCCTGGAAGGGTAGACATGTCTCAAAAATTTGAGCAACAGTGAAGCTGGCTGTTTCACACTGTTATTATGCAGTAGCAACACGAGTGGTATTCACCAAGAATGGGATGCTGCTATCAAGCCAAAAAGACAGTCTGTTTATCACACAAATGAGAAATGCGGGATACAACTTTCAGTGCCAGTGGGATTCATTTATTCATTAGTGTCACAAGTAGGCTTACGTTAACAATGCAATGAAGTTACTGTGAAAATCCCCTAGTCGCCACACTCCGGCACCCGTTCAGGTACACCGAGGGAGAATTTAGCATGGCCAATGCATCTTTCGGACTGTGGGAGTACACGCACGCAGACACAGAGAACGTGCAAACTCCACACAGTGACCCAAGCCAAGAATCAAACCCACGTGCCTGGTGCTGTCAGGCAGCAGTGCTAACCACTGTGCCACCCCAATGCCGAGTATGTAGTCCATACATTCCGAATCAAGCAACGTCTCTTTTCAGCTCGTTACAACTGGCAAGTATAACCATTCTCCATCCTTGATCAAAGCTGACCTGCCAGGTTTGAATGCAAACAAAGGATTGGCAATCAACCGTCCCCTGTATGGTGCACTCTCCATGGCAGCTCCTATACCAATCAACCATTCTCTTCTCATTCACTTGTTATTGCCTTCGCTATTAGTATTCTTATGAACTGTTCGGATGAGTGCAAGACTAAAAGTGTCTGCAGAATTCAAGTTCTGAACTACCAAATGACTTTCGTGCAGTTGTAGTCCAGTTTACAAGAACTATTCTTTATATAGCACTTTTAAACATCCCACAAATTTGACATTGAGCAGAATCTAGTGGAGATGGTTTTTCTCTTTTCAGTTAACCTTACCCCATCATGGTCCACTCAGACACTTCTCAGGCCGGTGGCAGACCTTGCCCTGCAATCAGGGAACAAAGGGACCTGTCAAAGTTGCCAGTCTGCATTCAGCAGTATCACCAGGAAGTGGTGGTGGCTGTTACTGGTACAACAACCAAACAAAGCCTTGGATTTCCAAGCGAACCAGGCACAGGTGAGCGAAGCTGGAAAGGGGTTGGCTGCCAGGGCAGGAGGATAGCTCAGAGCCAACCCCTCCCAACACCAGTTCCTCAAAAGAGCACCAAATGCCTTTGAACAACACACACTCACTCATAGACATAGAACATAGAACATTACAGCGCAGAACAGGCCCTTCGGCCCACGATGTTGCACCGACCAGTTAAAAAAAAAACTGTGACCCTCCAACCTAAACCAATTTCTTTTCGTCCATGAACCTATCTACGGATCTCTTAAACGCCCCCAAACTAGGCGCATTTACTACTGATGCTGGCAGGGCATTCCAATCCCTCACCACCCTCTGGGTAAAGAACCTACCCCTGACATCGGTTCTATAACTACCCCCCCTCAATTTAAAGCCATGCCCCCTCGTGCTGGATTTCTCCATCAGAGGAAAAAGGCTATCACTATCCACCCTATCTAAACCTCTAATCATCTTATATGTTTCAATAAGATCCCCTCTTAGCCGCCGCCTTTCCAGCGAAAACAATCCCAAATCCCTCAGCCTCTCCTCATAGGATCTCCCCTCCATACCAGGCAACATCCTGGTAAACCTCCTCTGCACCCTCTCCAAAGCCTCCACATCCTTCCTGTAATGTGGGGACCAGAACTGCACACAGTACTCCAAGTGCGGCCGCACCAGAGTTGTGTACAGTTGCAACATAACGCTACGACTCCTAAATTCAATCCCCCTACCAATAAACGCCAAGACACCATATGCCTTCTTAACAACCTTATCTACTTGATTCCCAACTTTCAGGGATCTATGCACACATACACCTAGATCCCTCTGCTCCTCCACACTATTCAAAGTCCTCCCGTTAGCCCTATACTCAACACATCTGTTATTCCTACCAAAGTGAATTACCTCACACTTCTCCGCATTAAACTCCATCCGCCACCTCTCGGCCCAACTTTGCAACCTGTCTAAGTCTTCCTGCAAACTACGACACCCTTCCTCACTGTCTACCACACCACCGACTTTGGTGTCATCAGCAAATTTGCTAATCCACCCAACTATACCCTCATCCAGATCATTAATAAATATTACAAACAGCAGTGGCCCCAAAACAGATCCCTGAGGTACACCACTTGTAACCGCACTCCATGATGAATATTTACTATCAACCACCACCCTCTGTTTCCTATCCGCTAGCCAATTCCTGATCCAATTTCCTAGATCACCCCCAATCCCATACATCTGCATTTTCTGCAGAAGCCTACCATGGTGAACCTTATCAAACGCCTTACTAAAATCCATATATACCACTCCTCCCCCAAGAGCCAACCAACATTGCATGCATGCATTTGCTGGTCATTCCCACAACGCAAGCCCACCCTCTTGCTTGCCACTGGGTAATACAGCAGGATGAGACCCAGAAATGAGAATTAATACCCTCAACTGGCAGCAGGGCAGAAAGATTACCCACAGACCTTCTCATCCTGACTTAATCAAGGTCGGAATAACAATATGGTACGGTCCGCACCTGTCATCCTTCTATCTGATGAAGTGTCATAAAATTCTACAGTGCAGAAGAGGCCTTTTGGCCCATCGAGTCTGCACCGACACATGAAACACCTGACCTCCCACCTAATCCCATTTATTAGCACTTGGCCCATAGCCTTGAATGTTACGGTGTGCCAAGTGGTCATCCAAGTATTTTTTAAAGGACCCTCATAACTAAACTCACCAAGGGGAGGGCACAAGATTCCACCCACTGAGCCACACAAGGGGATATTAGGATTGGTGACCAAAAGCATGACTTAGAGGAGCAAGGTGGAGAGATTTCTGTATCCTATGTAAGATGGGATGCTGGCCAGCACTGTGTTAGCATAGTCAAGTTTAGATGTGACAAAAATGTGGATGAGGGCTTATTGAAATAATTAAGGCTAAAATGTAAAATAGCTTACCTTAACTGTAATTCTGATGCACTATAAAGGCCAAGGTAATACTGCAGACATGTTTATTAATACTTTTGGTTTTAACAGCCCTAGAAAACAGCTCCATCTTGCATAACATATTGCAAGTTGCCTTCAAATGGTGAGGGTTTAGCATGCAACTGACAAAATGCAGCCTTTCTACAGAACTTAATTTGAAAAATCTTAGAATTTTCAGCAGAAAGCAGATTGAGAAAATGCGGGTGTTAAACTAACAATTTATTAAAACGAATTAGCATGCTAATTTCTCAACTGCAGTCATTTTGGAATGCGAGTTAGAAAAGTAGAATATTAAAATAGACCATTGCACAAAAGATATTTTTGTACATGTTTAGATGCATACAAATTAATATGAACAAAATAGTCTCTAAATAGTTTAACCATTTAATAAATGAAATATTATTCATGTCTTCCTTGGGAAGAATGTAACAAGCATTATAACAATCTCTATTGCAATACTGCAATATTTCAAATACCTACTGCATGCCTAACTCCAAGCACTGAAAACATTAAAATTTAAACCATTTGTAACAAATGGCATTTCGACTTTATGTACCTAAATATTTATTTGGTGGAGTCCAGCCTATCCAAATTAAGATGTTATTTGGATTTTTAGTTTCCAATTAAAATCCAGATTAATTTTGGAAGAATTCCTAGTGGTGGAAGTGGATTAATTTGAAGACCATAGTAATAACAGGTTTGTTTCAAGGCTGACCTATACCATCATAAAGAAAGTCAGGACATGGAGGAGAAAGCAAGCACAAGTGCATTTCAATGATACCTACACTGCTTTTGTAAGTGGTACAATAGTAGACCATTTGCTCTCTTTGATACAGGAGGGAGAAAATTTTGAAAGTATTCAAAAAGTTATAGTTCGTCTGATTAAACAGACATTCAAAATACAGGATCTTCCGGGAACTATGATTTGGCTTTACGGAGTAGTTTATACAAATATTAATAGGGAGCAGAATATCTCAAATTACTCAAGGAAGAAAACTCAAGTTTAAAAATGGATTCAAAAAAGAGCAGAGGATTGGAAGCTTGCAATATGAATGATCTGAATAAGTGCAAAAAAAGTAGCCCAAACTATTTAAGGTTAAAAATGTTTATTTTTGTTCCTGGCAGCATGCATCTTAGTCTAAGATAACCAGAACACACTTCACATTTTCAATTATACGTTCCAGAATTAGACCCATATTCTGAAGGGACCTTTTATTTTCCAGCAAAATTCCTTAACAGCACTCTAAATTGAACCCAACTAAAAAGTAAAATATGATCAACAAATGCTATTATCGTTTGGTCAATTTATGTAAATATTATACAGATAAATTGGGCTTCTCAAACGTTCATTGACCTTTGTGAAAGGAGTCAGACATTGAAAACCAGCTAGTGTGAATTGGCATGCAAAGTTAAGCAAAGAATCAAAACAAATTCCCAAGACAAAAATGATAAGATATATACAAAATCGTGCCAGGGCAAAAGGGTCGCATTCTTCAGTTTTAAAGCAACAGCAGAAAATTTTGGATTACTTTCAGTAGGCAATGCAAAAGGCCCCCTTCAAAATTAACTCAAGAATAATCATCCACCATTTAATTGGGTTTTCCTACTCAAGAGCAAAAAGAAAAGTAATGTTAAATATCAAACTAGGGGTTACGGCCAAATATTAATTTATGAGCTTTAACCAACTAAGAGAAATTTTGATGCCCTGTGCTTGAATCAGAGGTCAAAGCACTGCTCTTTCCAAATGCCTCAGCAGAACCTGGCCTGCTTTTATTTTTCTGACACACAAAAAAGCAAAAAAGATTAGATGTTTAAGAGATAATTTTCACAGTGAGTAAACCCATTACAGCCTGAAACACAACGTATAAAAATCACTTAATTTTCCAGTTTATGTGAAGTAAATATTAAATTTCAAGCTTGTGTTATTAATCCATACAAAGCAAAACACAAGTCAGCCACATCCTCTAACGGAAAAATCCCAATTTTTTGCAGAGCCATTCTTCACTAAAGTCTTCCGTATTCCTAATTTCAAACACCTGAAAGAAAAATACATGCTTAATCACTAATTCAATTCCTTCTTTATCTCCGAATTGCAACAAATTAAGTTTGAATTATTGATAAGTGAGGGAACCCAATAGCATAGCACAGTATCATTTAATGAGCAAAGGCAACATTAGCGTCTGTTTAGCTACAGAAATTTATTTCATTCAGGAAAAACTGGTCTAGAGAAATTAAAATCTTATTCAATAATGCGAGTTCTGAAACTGCATTATACTTTAAACTTCAGCAGCAATGTCCCCAGACTTTGAGGAAGCAAAAGCAGACAGAATCTCAATTATAGTTGGGCATCCTTCACTGGAACATGATTGATGCCAATGGCTCAGGCTCATAGGAGTACAAAAAATTGTTTCACATATTTAAGGATGGTTAAACCATTTAGAAACCTGGGCAAAATCAGATTATATCCAAGGTCACTTTTCAATTTATACCAATCATACCTGACCAGCAGTTTCAACAGCTGTTTAGAAACGAATGTACTCTTCGGCCTTCATCTAACTCTTTGCACCAGGAAGTGCTTGCAGCTTTGAATTAATCTACACTTATGCCATTATGGATTTTAACTCAACAAGTGCAGGAAGTGCCCATAGGCATTTTGCCCAGTGTTGATTCCTCATTTTGTTTTACAGTTTGCTTCCATTCCCAAAGTCAAGAACGACAGCTGGCATTTACATCACACATCCTGTTCTATAAATTGCAACAAAACAAGCACGAGTGATAAAGATATTCACTGTCCATTCTGACCAACTGGACAATTATCCAAGATTTAGAATAGGCTGACCAGAACAGTTGAAGTTAAGCTCCGAGAGAATGAAGCGCCTGATGTGTTTCCCAAGACCACTAACAGAAACTTAAGTGCTGTTACATAGGAGTGGGGTGGTATGGAGATGGTCTTTGCTATAACACACCTGCACATGCACCAAGCATCTTGCTCAACCTATTCTACTATATGCTAATCCAGAATACATAATGTTATGGTTGTTTGAAAAATAGATTAATTTTTTTTAAACAGAATGCAATGTTGAACTTAGATAACAGCTGCCCAATCAAGGGATATTTTGTATCCAGCCAACTTGAACAGGCTGTGAAATCTAGACGTCTATTTGAAATCCTCTAGGATAGAACATTTAAGGACAAGTCCCTTCTCTTCATGTGTAAAGCACACTACTATATTGAGCTTGCTTTCTCAGCACACATGCACACCGTGAGGTAACTGTACCGTACCCTCCTTCCACTTTGCAGTAGTTCTGCTTCCATTTTGACACAGTAGCCTCTGCATCATCTTGATCAGCTGTAGCTCTTCTGCCCTAATTCATCCTTCATGCCTAAGCTCCACTTGTATCAGATAAAGGTCAATTTATCTCTTCCTCTTCTAATCCACAGAGCAGTGCATACAAGAACAAAAGATGTAAACTACGAGAGTGAATTCCTGTTCAAGTCGTAACAGTCAAGGGAGAGTATAGGCTGCCAAGGAGTTCATTAAATTGGCTTTCAGTATTCCAAGATCCTACTGTAAAGCAAATTAAACATAACAGTGCAATATAAAAGCAATTCTGTTTCCACTGAAAAACAGAATATTCAAGTTATTTGAGATCTTAAAAATAACACCATTGCTCCTGTTCTCCACCTTGCAGACTTAAGTAAACACTAAATATGAACACAATAGTTTCTCATGGATTCACCCACCTTGACCAGAATTAAGCAGTATGCAAAGAAATTCACAAGCTGTGTTTTCTATTTCCTAGCCCAATGAAGTAAAGGTCAGGTTCATTAAGGGATCTCCTTATCTGGTCTCAGTCAATGAAGTGAATCCAGGACTTATTATACACCATTGCTACACCATTTACCCAGAGTCATTGGAAAGTAAGCAGTTTAACCCACTCTCAGATAAATGTTCAAACCTGCCAAATGAGAGATTGTAGGAAAAAAGTTTGTATTTCCATACTGTTCCTCACTTGGTGGCAGGGGCAAGTGGCTGGACTAGATATTTTAAAGTCCTTTACATAGAAGTGAACTCAGTGAATTTGGAAACGGTCTTGGTTAAAGATAAGGATTTGAAGACCTTTTTAAAATCAGAGAAAGACTGCAAAGACCTTGGTAGGGAGTTACACTGAAGGACTGAAATCAGTTCCTTCAGCAAAGAGGACTTGTTTTAATCTTCACCCAATTATTCCCCACCCCCTCAACCCACCACCACCTCCAACCGAATAGTCACTTTAATGTGGAAACGAAGATAAAAAACGGGCAGCTTATAGTTATTGGATTATAAAATGACGGTTGTATATATAGACTCTGTTTAAAACAAACACTCACCTTGGTAAATTCTGCTACATCCACCAACCCAATTTTGCTACCAGCATAAATCATCTGCTGTTCAGGCTTGCACCCTAAAATCAAAACCCACAGAAAGCCATTATAAACTACAAATAACTGATCTTATAATCAAAAAAAATTGCATCAGAAATAAATCTGATTAGCTAAATCACCAAATGCTGACACTAACATTTCAGCTCATCAATGGAATAGTTTTGCTATGGCTTCTACTCTCTACAAGAATGGGAGATCAATCCTCATTTAGTGGAAACAAGTACATTGTTTTTTTTTAAATTCTTTCGTTGGTCATGGACGTGGCTGACTGGCCAGCATTAATTGCCCATCCCGTGTTTCCCCTGAGAAGATGGGGGTGAGCTGCCTTCTTGAATCGCTGTAGTCCGTGTGCTGTGAGTTGACCCACAGCACCTGGACTGCATTCTGTTTGTGGAAGACAAAAAGTACCATTTGTA
This sequence comes from Mustelus asterias, assembly GCF_964213995.1. NCBI lineage: Eukaryota > Metazoa > Chordata > Chondrichthyes > Carcharhiniformes > Triakidae > Mustelus > Mustelus asterias. Next base: position 50,205,044 of record NC_135818.1, on the reverse strand, counting down.
AGAAATGACCACAAGAACTGTTGAATTACATGAATTTCTTACTACTTAGAAAGGGTTTGGTAATCAGCAATTCTTCACAGATCATCCCAGGGTATTAGGAATTGGTCTTGTCTGGGTCCTGCGTCTTATGTTGCAGTATTTCCAATCCAATTTAGACAACTTTCAGAGAAGGGTAAAAACTGTATATGATAATATGAGCACTGCATTTAAGTTACAATGCAAGCCTCCTTCAACAGCACCTTCCAAACTAGAAGGTCAAGGACAGCACACAATGCAGGAACACTGCCACCTGCAAGTTCAACTCGACTTGATACTATTCCTTCACTGCTGCTAGGTCAAAAACCTGGAATGCTTTCACTTCCCAAGGACAACTGGGGATGGGCAAATGCTGGGCTTGCCAGTGAATCTCACATCCCATGTGAACAAAAAATTCCAAACCAACAATTTGAGAAGCAATAGCTAGTGCAGCACAGAGTTTCGTCCACTAGGATAATTATGGCTTTGATGCCAATGGAACGTTATTTTACTTGTAAGAACACATATACTGCAGGTGCAGCAATCTTTTCATCCTAATCACGAGTAAGATTAGCATTCTATGTAAACGCATTTCAGCATGTTGTATTCAGAATTATTCAAAAATGTAAATGACTTTTGTGATAGATTTATATAGAAACAAGGGACAAACATAAGAACTAGGAACAGGAGTCGGCCAACTGGGCCCTCGAGCCTGCTCCGGCATCCAATAATATCATGGCTGATCTTTTCATGGACTCAGCTCCACTTACCCGCCCACTCACCATAACCCTGAATTCCTTTACTGTTCCAAAATTTCTCTATCCTTGTCTTAAAAACATTCAATGAGGTAGCCTCAACTGCTTCATTGGACAGGGAATTCCACAGATTCACAACTCTTTGGATGAAGAAGTTTCTCCTCAGATCAGTTCTAAATCTGCTCCCCCTTATTTTAAGGCCATGCCCCTAGGTCTAGTTTCACCTGCCAGTGGAAATAACCTCCCTGCTTCTATCTTATCGATTCCCTTCATAATCTTATATGTTTCTATAAGATCTCCCCTCATTCTTCTGAATTCCAATGAGTATAGTCCCAGTCTACTCAGTCTCTCCTCATAAGCCAACCCTCTCAACTGCAGAATCAACCTAGTGAATCTCCTCTGCATCCCCTCCAGTGCCAGTATATCTTTTCTCAAGTAAGGAGGACAAAATTGTACACAGTACTCCAACAAAGTAATAGCTTTGGTTTTAAGTGGTGATAAGATTAAGGCACATCCTACTTCAGGACTTAGTGCTATCACCAGAAAACAGAAACATCCGAAGCAACATTTTAACGTATCCAAAAATATCTTAATAAATCAATCTTCATAGATTAGAAAAGCCATCTACAAGAAAAAAGTAGCAAAAAAATATTCAATAAAGTTTGAAGAGGGAACAGACAGGAAACCCACACATCATTAAGACAAAAGATCTTGCACAGACAAAAAAGTAAATGATAAACTTTAGAAATTGACCACTTACCTAAAGGACTAAAGAATATAAAGCATAGTGGATAGGAGATCCTTCCATCAGTATGTTTATATCTGTAGCTGTAGACTACAAATGTGGTTAGTTAAAAAAAAGTTCCGTTTGAAGGAAAAATGCAACATTCGAGTCAATGAGCCTTTTGAAAATGGATCAAATGGCTTTCCATATCTTTATTGATCTTGGAATGGTAATGAGAGAAAGCACGTGCATAACACATTAAATGTCTGGCTAACACCAAATCAATCCAAAGAAAGAGAAAAAAATCGTTCCATACATTTACCTTAAGTTTAAATAAGTAATTTAGCCAAAATAATTCACTGAAATACAAATCAAAGAACTTGCAAGAAAGCAACCATTGAAGCATTTGCAGTTTCAACCAGTTACCCTGCTACATTTTGTTCACAAAATGGATTAGCTGGCAATTTCATTCCTAGCCCATCTCAATATTTAGCAAAACAATAAACAAAAAACACAAAAGAAATCATCCTTAATGTTTCAATCACACAGGTAGAGGTCCATGGCTAGTAATTAGTGGGATCCCTGGTCTGGAGACACAAGAAACCAATTACAGTGCCCTGAATACTGTCCTGCTCTATACTATAGCCAATAACAGAAGAGAGGTGGATCTTCCATTTCGTACTTATTGGTGTCACTCCTTTCTTTAAGTGATACAGCAATTCCTTTAATTACAGATTTGCCTGTCAATGTAATTACTATGGTCTTTCTTTGGTTAAAGAACTATGTTAATATAAGCTTCCTGAGCTACTGCAAGGTCTACATTTAACTGGATGCTTAAAGGCACAAAATTCTATAAATACGTTCTTGATTACTTGGTCTGGTACCACAATTCACAAACCAACAAAGCCCCCAAAGTTATTCCCTGGTCAATGCTGAAGTGATTAATCGCAGGATTATGATAATTACTTTATGGGGGGGGCGGGGGGGGCACCATGAAAATCAGTCCTAATTGGTATTCAGTGACTCCTACTGGAAAGAAAACATATGGTCATCATGAAAGCCAATTATCAGGGTCAGCTGCAAGGTCACTTCCAAACACTGTGGCAGAATAGCCGACTGACCAATGGCAGATTTAGAGTTAGTGAGGTCCTGTGCACAGCCTCATTTTCAGCCCCCCCCTCCCCCAACCACCCTTGGGACCCAACAAAGTAAAAAAGTGTCGCTCCCTCACAAGGATGCAGGGAGCGCGCAATGACAATAACGAAGGGAACATCGTCATTTGGTAAAAATCAGAACAAGACCCACAGTCTTCACCAGTGATGTGGGGCTAAAGCATTTCACCTGCAGGTATCGACCTGCGGTATATGTGCCTACCATGCCAAAAGAGGAAGTATAACTTGAGTGTTAAGGCCAAAAGAAGAAACACAACTGGTACAGGCCGCATGAGGCACGTGAAGGTGGCGTATGAACGATTCAGGAATGGATTCCATGAAGGGACCACTCCAAAGCCTAGGTGTTCCTCAATGGTTTCCTCCAGCACTGGATAAACTACCAGTGTATCTGCACAACAAATAAAGCTATGGTTTGGAAATTTCTTTTTAAAAATGCAGCCAGTCTGCCTGTCAGAAAGAATGGTTTGACACCTTGGAATAAACATCCAACCTAACTTTTAGGTTCAGTTTGTTTCGACACAAGATCTTTTCTGACCGTCTGGTCTGAGGAGAGAAGTGGATGCTGGTATACGCCGGATTCCAGTTTCATACAGTATCCCTGGATTTAGACACAATTATTTTTAGAGTTAGAAGATGGAAGAGCAGTAGTTATCTCTCCCACCAGCATTACTTTCTGCCCACCCTCCCAAGCTGATCTTACAAATGGAAAACCAGTTGAAATTTTGATTTAAAAGGCTTACCCAGGTCAGACCAGTGATTAGCCACAAAGATTGTTGCACCAAGTCAACCCATTTACGTTTTTTGTTATGCATTATGTAAATCTTGCTACAAACACACAAAATGATAAATATTATGCCGCCTGTTTTGGCACTGGAAGCGATCCGAGACAGCATTCTGGAGGCGGATGCAGCATTTTAGAATGTTAGAGAGTTCCTGCCTTGAATTTCCTGCAGTAGACTGTAACTATGCTTCGTCATGGGCTATGCACTTTTGGAAGCTGTTCAACCATGATCAGAGTGATATGGTGGAACATGTTTGATATCACATTATGTCATCATACTTCATAAAACGTACAAAAAGCTCAGCCGTGTGATACTATCGCATACGCCAATATTTTTCATGCTTGAAATTTGCCAATCCACCCAAGTCTCAGTTTAGGATAATATTTGTTCAGTTAGATAACTTCCACAACATATGGACACACACTTACATGCAGACACACGCATCTGTGTAGTCACACTCACACATACTTGAGTGATCAGGTGACGTGCAATGCTGCCAAAATAGTTGAAACTTCTACATTAGGAATTATCACAGAGATGGTGCATGCATTGGGTGAACTCTTTCTGATGTTGATTTCAGTTATTAGATTTGGATTAAACTATATTTAATCAGATAATCTACTGAAATTCAATGGCTATATTTGCCACTTGCAATGACTCACACTGTGGGCTTGGCAATTGGACATTAGCTGCTTGTGATATGATGAGATCGTTCCGTGTTCCTTCCCATTTACATTAGCACTGAACTTTGCTTGGGACTTCATATTCTTGAACTTCATTTGAAGTTTATAATTAACTGAAATACTTACTATTCAATCTCAAATTGTGCTGAAAACTTGAAATGAATGGAATAGCGAAGGAATTGTAGAAATGCAGATTAGCGAATAGACTTTAAAGTATATGCATAGGCTCAGAAAAGTAAAGAATGTGCTTTTATATGGCATATTAATCACCTATTTAGAATTATCAGCAAATTAACAGAAGGCGATGTCAACAGTGCTATCAAGGCACACTTGATATCAAGTGACAATAACCTGCTCACTGATGCTCAGATTTATTCCACCAGGGCCTCTAACAGCCACAACCATGCAACATTGTGCCAGTGGTCAAACTGGGTCAACTCTCATTTTCAGCCCTGGTGACTGGGCTTCACCTTCAGAGAGAAAATTCAGCCCTTAGCTTTTAAGTTGTGTTGAATCCTCAAAACAAACACTGACAGAGCTTTTAAATGATTGGCAAGGCTGCAAAATTATGTCTGCTTGACACCTTCATCAGCATAACTAGCTGCCCTCCTTCATGAAGCAGAAAGCCAATCAGGTTTCTAGCCTGTTCCATGGGAAAAGTTCCCTGGAGATGAGAATGCATTGTGGAGCTGACCCAATGGGCTTCCAACTATTTTCACACCCTCCGCCCACCTCCCCAAATCTGTTACTGACTCTTACTGTCCTTGGTCATTCACTCAGTATATTTTAAATGATTTGAGGTATGAAATTTATGTAATAGAAAATGGGGTTGAATTTGAAGCAGCTCTATAGGGAGAGAAATATTTGGTAACCAATTGCTACAAATGCTGTTTTTAAGTTGATAATTATTTGGTTCATTATTCTGATAGTATTTTCATGTGCAATAGTGGCACAAAATATTTTAACAAAAGCACGCCAACCTATAAACAGACCCCTGCTGCCCAACCTTTGTGAAGCACAGTTGGAACAAAATACATTTTTGTTTGACCAGAGCAGCATCTAAATAGACAAGAGTTTTGTACATTTTTTGACATTTTTTCCCTCAATCAGTGGATGGTGCTGGATTTGATTTTCTTTTTGGGAGGGGGGGGGGGAATTGCAGTCTACCAGCTGCTTGTGATATGATGAGATCATTCCGTGTTCCTTCCCATTTACAAGTCTATTCACTAATCTGCATTTCTACAATTCCTTCGCTATTCCATTCATTTCAAATTTTCAGCACAACTTGAGATTGAATATTAAGTATTTCAGTTAATTATAAACTTCAAATGAAGTTCAAGAATATGAAGTCCAAACCAAGCAAAGTTCAGTGCTAATGTAAATGGGAAGGAACACGGAATGATCTCATCATATCACAAGCAACTGGTAAACTGCAATCACCCCCTCCCAAAATGAAAATCAAATCCAGCACCATCCACTGATTGAGGAAAAAATGTACAAAACTCTTGTCTATTTATATGCTGTTCTGGTCAAACAAAAATGTATTTTGTTCCAACTGTGCTTCACAAAGGTTGGGCAGCAGGAGTCTGTTTATAGGTTGGCGTGTTTTTATTAAAATATTTTGTGCCACTATTGCATATGAAAATACTATCAGAATAATGAACCAAATAATTATCAACCTAAAAACAGCATTTGTAGCAATTGGTTACCAAATATTTCTCTCCCTACAGAGCTGCTTCAAATTCAACCCCATTTTCTATTACATAAATTTCATACCTCAAATCATTTAAAATATACAACTCCAATTGTGTCATTGTTTGTAAACGTTATCTGCAAAATTCATTTGGATAAGTAAGATTTCTCAAAAATGAAAAGCAAGTAAAGGATATCTGGGTTGATGCTCAGGTAGTTCATTCTTGAGTTCTTCTGGGGAAATATCCTAAATAACATAGGCAAGACAAACAACACAAGTTACTTCACCAGCAATATGTTGGTCTATTATACGACGCAGACAATTTGGAAACACAGATTTTACAATTCCCCTTGCTCTCATTTATACAGAGCCATTGGTCTTCTCCCATCTTAACATATAGTTGTACAAGCCCAGCTGAAAACTTGGTCAGATTGCTCATCTTCATTTGGCTCATCTTTAAGTCAGATTCATAAGAGAATGGCAATCCTGCCTAATGGACCACGCATGCAGTGGAGCCAACAAAACAACTACATTATGGCCAGCGTTCCCCCCCACCAAGTTAAAATATTAAACATGTTGTAATTTTTTTTTAAGAAAAAGAACCACCTGCCTAAAAATGCAAGTTAATAAGTGGCTAACCTCATGCTCTTCATCCAGAATCACCATATGTTGCTCCTGATCAATTTTCACTGTACAAAAAATAATATGTTAATTGCTTTCTCTGAGAGTACAATTTCATGAGCCTGTTAAACTCAGATTGAGCTAGAAAGATACAGGAAATTATAAAACAAAACAAAATAAAACAAAAAACTCAGATTGAGCTAGAAAGATACAGGAAATTATAAAACAAAACAAAATAAAACAAAAAACTCAGATTGAGCTAGAAAGATATAGGAAATTATAAAACAAAATACTGTACTATAAATTACCAATTTTATTTCTACTACTCCTCCATTAGGAGGCCTCCAAATTAGTTTGTCACGTGATAAATAATGGAAACGTAGAAGAGTTACTTAGGTTACAAAAATGAATGCTTAATTCACAGCGGTGTACAAAATATATCTATCTACCTTAGTGTACAAAATAAATGCCAGTGCATTTTTAAGCTTAATTTTTTCTGCCATAGTTGTTTTCATATTTGAATAGTACAAATGTTCATTTATCCCAAGTTTAAACCTTGCTTATATTAGGCTCCCAAGGTCAATGCAGAAAAACCTGGTCAGTGTATAATTAAAAAGCAAGATGTGATAACAAGTACCTGATTTATACTATGTTATTCACATTTACAAAGATTTGCTGAATGTTTATCAAATGTTCACATTTATCAATTTCACCTTTGTACATCTCCTCCTACAGCATATTCATTGAAAATACACAATTCAACAACTTATATTTCTATAGCACATGAAAATAATAAAATGCCCCACAGCACTTCACAGGAACATTGGAAAACAAAGTATGGCACAGAACCACAGAGGATATATTAGGTCGGATGACCAAAAAGCTGGTCAAAGAGACATGTTTGATGGAGCAGCTCCAAGGAGGAAAGAGTAGGAAGGAAATTCCAGAGTTTGCAGCCTAGATAACTGATGGCACAATCACCAATGATGGAGCAATGATAATTGGGAATGCATAAAAAGCCAGAATTAGAGAACTAAGAATGTATAATGCTTCATTGAAATCCTCCGAGCACAGCCCACCAGAATTACTCAGAGACCCTTTTAGATAGCACATCTAGCACCAAGTTTGCATTATCTTAGCATTCCTTTTTAATAAAATGTCCTGGAGCTGCCTCTGAATAGACAATTACTGAATGAGCTACTGTTTCATATTTTGTATATAAATGCAGTATAGCTTACTGCTTCAATTTTACAATTGGAATTGTTATGGGAACATCCTGGATTATAGCCTTACATGCGCAGGACACAAGTCAAGCCACAGTAAATTAATTAGTGGCCTTGAAGGTAGTTTAGCATTTTTGCGTAATACACTATTTCATAATCTGACGTTAAAACTGGTCAAAGGTACCTCTTTAGAATCGTTAGGGTTGATGCTATTGAAAGGAGAAAAATTCTCTGACCAAGGTGGGATGCGTCACTGAATATTGGGAGTGGCTGGTGAAGAGATGGCAAAGGTATTTGCTATCATTTCTGAAAATCTTCAGAAATGGGAAGCTAGCCAAAGGACTGAGTACCAAATGTTATACCATTGCTTGGGAAAGGAGCAAAATGGAAAATTACTTTAGCAACAAAAGCACACACTAATCAAAGATGGACAGCTGGGATTTCTAAAGGGCAAGTAGATTATTTATTTTCTGAAGATTGAGGCATATGGCATTAAAGGGAATACAATTTTAAAAAGAGATAAAAAACAGAGGTAAATAACATTTTTCAAATGGAAATGAACTGGTAGTTGTGTGCCTTATGGACCTATTGTTAAAAACCTCACTGAGGGTATCCCAAAACCCAGAAGGGTAATTTGGTACACCAGTTCTCAATTGCTTATTTTGCAATTCAGTACAATATGAGCAAAGATATGCACACCATGGGGGAATGGTCCAGTTATAAACAAATGAGGAAAGTCAAATATACACATACCACACACAAAAATCCTTGAACTAACCATGTTCCATATCAATCTATTTTCCTAAAGTCTGATAACATCCCTTGTCCTAAAACAACATGACAAACGGTTTAACTCTATGAGCCAAATCCAGCAAATAATTATTTTTAAATTCATTCGTGGGTGTCGCTGGCTGGCCAGCACTTATTGTTAATCCCTGGTTGCCTGAGGGCATCTGAGAGTCAACCACATTGCTGTGGCGCTGGAATCACATGTAGGCCAGACCAGGTAAGGACAGCAGATTTCCTTCTCGAAGGGACATTAGAGAACCAATTGGGTTTTTCTGACAATAGTTTCATGGTCATCACTAGATTCTTAATTTCCAAATTTTCTTTTTATTGAATTCAAATTCCATTATGGGGAGATTCGAATCTGGGTCCCCAGAACATTAGCTGAGTTTCTGGATTAATAGTCGAGCGATAATCTTATTGTATCCTCCTCTTATTGTATCCTTAACTTTGGGAAGTCTTTATTCTGATTCATAGCATAGAATCTTGCTTTTGGGAGAGCTTCTGCTTCCACCTGGGCGTGGCGATGGTCTTGGCTGCTCATCAGTGGTTCTTCTACAGTTTGGAGCTAACCCTGCTACTGATGTATCATTTTGACCTCATCCTAGCTAAACAACTCACCTTAGAAGTCATGCTTTTAGAATGCAGTGTGACATGCGTTCTTATGTCTCCACTTTGAACTCACATCTTCCATAGTTTTAACACATCCACTTCACTTAAGTAAATCTCCGTTTACCCTGCTGCTAAGCTAATTCGCAGATCAAAACCCCTCCAGACAGCTGCACTCTTATCAATTCCCTTCCGTCCAATTCCTTAAAGTTATTTTATCCAATCCTTAACTCTATTTTATTCAAGCTCCTGGACACTATAACGTGACTGCTGATTTGGGTATAGGCACAAGAGGGATGATACAAAGGTTTGTCATTATCAAATTTGGGGCACGTCAAATTAAATGACTGGGTAGACAGATGTAATTGTTTTCCTCTTAAGGTAAGGTGTAATTCATATGCAATGCAATGAAATGTGAAGTAATACATTTTGGGAAAAAGAAAAGTATATCCTAAATAGTAAGATTTTTAGTGGAGCAAGAGAGGAATCTAGGCGTGCAGATTTAAAAGGTGGGTGAATTTGCAGTCAAAAGAGTTGTTAAAAAGATACAGAATTCTGGTTTTATATAAAAAATTTATATTGAATACAAACAGAGGTGAAGTTAAAATTTGTGCAAAATGTTGATTAGGCCATACTTCGGACAGTGCTGAAGAACTCTGTTGTAAGAACAATATGACTCAAGAGGTTTATTTCACAGGCAGAAAGCTTGAGGGTGGAGAAGCTAATTTTTGCAAAATTATGAACAAGTTAACAAGTTATTAAAAGGTTTTTTGCCAGCCAATGGGAAAAAGTGACACATACTTAGGATAACCACCAGAAAAATAAAGAGGAAGTTACAAAATTTTCTACCACACAAATTATTCAAACATTGTATAGCATACCACAAGTGGCTATTAATGCAGATGTTATGATTTTTAAAAGAGACCAGCATTACCATTTGATAGATGTAAAAGATGCAAGTAAAGGATGGGGCAACAGGATTAGGACAAATAATTTCAACTCAGCTACCACCTCCACAGGCATAATAGTCTGAATTGTGTAAATTATAGGGGTAAATCTTTATAACACAAGTGGGAAAGGCTGCCCTTTTTACATGCTGCCCATCTCTACTTTTTACTTCATTGAAAAGTACATTAGGTTGCCAACCTGAACACGTTTTCCCACCAGGCAGGTCAAGTTCAAAATACCCACCAATGATTAGGTGGAGAATATTACCACTTACCTTTTGCTGCAGATTTAAATTTAGAATCCTGTAGAGCCTGACACATGGCTAATATCAGCTATTTTAGCAAAAACCCAATCATATTAAATAAAAATTCACAAACATTTTAAAAAGCTAATTTTTCATTAAAAACAATCCTGGCAACATAACTCAAACATAAATTGAAAGCAAAATCAAAGGCAGAGAAAATGTCAATGCTAATCATAGACATTTTACTTTATTCAAATACAAAACCTCATTTTCTACAAAATTATAATGCTCTCATTTTGAATTTTCAACATTTTCTTTCTTTGATTGACTTTACTTGACTTTTAACTTTAATTGAAACAAAATCAAACAAGTTTATCTGTCTTTCATTTAGGGATTTGAGACAGCTGAAAGTCACAATAATGCCAATAAAGTAACTCCAAATCCTCAAATTTAACAAGGTTTTATTTCTTAACGCAAGAACTTCAGAGAATTATAACTTCCACTAACAAGATTTTGGAAGACCTGTATGTCACAAAATTCAGCCTTTTAAAAGCATGTTTGCTTTTTAAAAGCAATTTGTGACTTTCGGATTGCATTCACTGAATCGGATGGAGATATGGATGAGTGTTCTCCACGAGTGATATAATCGGTCAGAAAGATCCATCTTATTTTGAGGTAGGGAGAAAATAAAACTACTAATTATTAACTCAAATTCTACGTGTCAAAAAACAAACGGACTTTGCATTGATAGCAAAGGTGAGTTTAATACTCAATGTTATGCGGGTGCAAATCAAAAAGTAAATCTCAGCAAGTACACATGCACAATTAAACAAAAATACAAAAGTTGCTGCCCCAGATGTGTCATTCAATATGATGCAAAAACACCATCTGGCTTCCCCGATTCAAGAACTGAACAGCTGTGGTCATGTACCAGAGTTACATATACAGACTAAATTTACCACAAAAAGATATGTCTTAATTACTGGCTAACAAATTCTCACTATGTTAAAAGAAAATTAACTTCTACTTGTGTGTTATGATTGGAGGATTTTTGAAAAATGTATTGATTTTCCTTTTCCTTTCTGTCTCTTGCCTCTCTTTCTAAAAGCGATTGTTCCTTTCCCCCTAATTCAGATGTTGAACTCACTGCTCTGCCTGCCATGTGTTATTTTAGACTCTTGTGCTCATCAACGATCCTTCCTTCATGGCTGTTTGACTAAAGGAGCTGTACAGTTGCCTGCCTTGCTCACACCCCTTCCAAAATCCCACGTAGATAACACAGCAATTTTTCAGTTGACTGCAACAGATTGTGCAAAGGATATGAAGCAAGATTATCCAGCCCCCTCTGCTAGCAACTAATCCTGGCCCCCAACGTTCTCCTGCCAGCCTCCATTTGTGAGTCTTTTAAACAGGGAGGGGCTGGTCAAGGCTGGAAGAGGCAGGCGGCACAGTGGTTAGCACTACTGTATCACAGCTCCAGGGACCTAGGTTCAATTCCAGCCTTGGGTGACTATCTGTGTGGAGTTTGCATGTTCTCCCTATGCCTGCACGGGTTTCCTCCAGGTGCTCCGGTTTCCACCCACAGTCCCAAGATGCGCAGGTTAGGTGGATTAGCCATGCTAAATTGCCTTTTAGTGTCCCGAGATGTGTAGGTTCAATAGATTAACCATGGTAAATGTGTGGGGTTACAGGGATATGGCAGGGGAGAGGGCCTGGGTTAAGATAGCTCTGTCAGAGAGTCGGTGCAGACTCGATCAGCGGGATTTTCCAGCCTCGCTCGCCCCGAAACCATAAAATCCCACCCAAGGTCAACGGACATTTCCATGTTCCGCCCCTCGCCCACTATGATTCCAGTGGCGGGCGGGACGGTAAATTTCCCCCCCTGATGGGCTGAATGGCCTTGTGCACTGTAGGGGTTGTATGATTCTGTGAATAAAAGCTGTTTCACTCACTGATCAGGGCGGCATTGGTGGTTTCTTTGCGAAAGCGGAATTTTTTCAGCTTTTCCAGCAGCTGTTGGTCGACACCGCACAAACTGACAGGGCAACTCTGGAGAGGAGGGAGAACACACACAACAACAAGAGGCCATTACTAAACAAACACTGTCCAAACAGCCCTCAGCAATACCCCCTTCAGTTCTAATCGAGTGTCTGGGTTAATAATAAATCGGGGACAAAATACAAACGAGACCGAGAGAGAATAAAGCCACAATTGAGGGGTTTAGGCCCAGCCGGCAGCTGCCGCCCATTTTCTTGAACATGTCCAGACACCGCCACCGCCACCGCCCCTCACCCCGCCCGCATACCCCACACCCTGCCCCAGCTCCAGCTCCACTCCTTACCATTCCTGACGGTTTTCCTCACTCTCTAATCCCGGCTCCCGGTTTCCCTGGCTCCAGCTCTTCCCAGTCTCGTGATTCAGAGCAGCAGCCAATCAGCGCCCGCCTTTCCCGATTGGAATGACATCCGGGGATGGAGCAGCCGCAGGAAAATCCCCCAATCCTGCTAGGAGGAGGCTGCACATTCCCATTCCTCATCCTGCTGGGAGGAGGCTGCACATTCCCATTCCTCCTGCTGGGAAGAGGCTGCACATTCCCATTCCTCCTTCTCCTCCTGCTGGGAGGAGGCTGCACATTCCTATTCCTCCTGCTGGGAGGAGGCTGCACCTTCCCATTCCTCCTGCTGGGAGGAGGCTGCACATTCCCATTCCTCCTTCTCCTCCTGCTGGGAGGAGGCTGCACATTCCCATTCCTCCTCCTGCTGGGAGGAGGCTGCACATTCCCATTCCTCCTTCTCCTCCTGCTGGGAGGAAGCTGCACATTCCTATTCCTCCTGCTGGGAGGAGGCTGCACATTCCCATTCCTCCTGCTGGGAAGAGGCTGCACATTCCCATTCCTCCTGCTGGGAAGAGTCTGCACATTCCCATTCCTCCTCCTTCTCCTTCTGGGAGGAGGCTGCACATTCCCATTCTTCCTGCTGGGAGGAGGCTGCATATTCCCATTCCTCCTGCTGGGAAGAGGCTGCACATTCCCATTCCTCCCCCTGCTGGGAGGAGGCTGCACATTCCCATTCCTCCTCCTGCTGGGAGGACGCTGCACATTCCCATTCCTCCTCCTGCTGGGAGGAGGCTGCACATTCCCATTCCTCCTCCTGCTGGGAGGAGGCTGCACATTCCCAGTCCTCCTCCTGCTGAGAAGAGGCTGCACATTCCCATTCCTCCCCCTGCTGAGAAGAGGCTGCACATTCCCATTCCTCCCCCTGCTGGGAGGCTGCACATTCCAATTCTTCCTTCTCTTCCTACTGGGAAACTGCACATTCCCATTCCTCCTCCTCCTGCTGGGAGGAGGCTGCACATTCCCATTCCTCCTGCTGGGAGGAGGCTGCACATTCCCATTCCTTCTGCTGGGAAGAGGCTGCACATTCCCATCCTACTCCTTCTGGGAGGAGGCTGCACATTCCCATTCCTCCTCCTCCTCCTGCTGGGAGGAGGCTGCATCTTCCCATTCCTCCTCCTTCTGGGAGGAGGCTGCACATTCCCATTCCTCCTCCTCCTGCTGGAAGGAGGCTGCGCATTTCTATTCCTCCTCCTCCTGGGAGACTGCACATTCCCACTCTCCTCCAGGGAGGCAACACATTCCCACACTCCTGTTGGGAGGTTGCATGTTCCCACTCTCCTACTGGGTGGCAGGCTGCACATTCCCTCTCTCCTCCTGGCAGGTGGGCTCCACATCCCCACTCACCTTGACACTGCCTCTAGATCAGCACTGCTGGTTGCTGGTTGGGCTTGTTGGGACTCAAGCCCAACCAGCAACAACTAGTTGTGGAATTAAAAACACAATAGTTTTAATAAAATTATCATAAATTATGAATTGAGATGGCACAGTGGTTAGCACTGCTGCCTCACAACATCAGGGACCCGTGTTCAATTCTGGCCTTGGGTGACTGCCTATGTGGAGTTTGCATGTTCTCTCCGTGTCTGCGTGGGTTTTTTCCGGGTTCTCCTGTTTCCTCCCACAGACCAAAGATGTGCACATTTGGTTGATCAGCTATGCTAAATTGGCCCTTTATGTCCCAAATTGTGTGTGGTTTATAGGGATAGGGCCTGGGTAAGATGATCCGTCAGAGAGTCAGTGCAGAATCAATGGGCCCAATGGCCTTCTTCTACACTATAGGATTCTATGATAAAAAGCAAAATACGGCGGATGCTGGAATCTGAAACAAAAACAGAAAATGCTGGAAAATCTCAGCAGGTCTGATCACCCTGACTCGAAACATTGACTCTACTCTCTCTCCACAGATGCTGTCAGATCTGCTGAGATTTTCCTGCATTTTCTGTTTTTGTTTTCATAAAATTATCTTTTTTCCCCCGAAAACGTGTGTATATCAAGGGTATGGAAATGGGACTAACTGACTGAATGGATGGCTCAGTCACAGCCATAAAAGGGCAGACTGGTCTCCTTCTGTGCTTTGAAATTCAACGATTCTTAAGGTTGGATTTAAAAATGAGAGGGTCGAAAGAGACTGGGGTTTGTGAAATGCTCACAATCGTTACGAGGGATCCATTGGAACACTGGAATAGGTTTATCAAACTTCCAAGATTGTCCTGCGGAGTCGAAGAGTTAAAAATGACACTGCAATTTAGGAGAAAAATCATATGGGCATTAAATATTGTGATCTTTTTCTTCAATTTTGCTTGAACCCCTTTGTTTATTAGTTATAAAAAAATTTGGGAGGAGGTGAGGCTGTTTCACCAGAACGAGTAGTTGGCAAAAGGGGTTAATTTTTTAAAAATGACATTGTAGGATGTGGGCGTTGCTGGCTAGGTCAGCATTTATTACCCATTCCTAACAGCCCTAGAAGTAACTGACTTACAAGGCTATTTCAGAGGGCAGTTAAGAGTCAACCACATTGCTGTGGACCTGGAGTCACATGAAGACCAGGCCAGTTAAGGGTGGCAGATTTCCTTCCCTAAAGGACATTAGTGAACCAGATAGGTTTTTGCTACAATCAACAATGATTTAATGGTCATCATTAGACTTTTAAATCCAGATTTTTATTGAATTCAAATTTCACCATCCACCATGGTGAGGTTCAAACCTGGGTCCCCAGAGCGTTATCCTGCGTCTCTGGATTACTAGTCCTGTGATAATACCATGACCACCACCTCCCCTCCAAATCTCCCAAAAATATCATCAACTAGAGTTAGCAACTTTACATTGGGAGGGACCAGCTAAGCTAATGTGATCCGAAAATGTGATAAAACAAAGGCATCTACAGACCCATTAGTTTACTTCCATTCAATGTAAAATCTTGGAATCAATTATCAAGAATATAATTGACCTTTTATACGATAATAATGTCGACAACAGGCAACATGAATTTTGGAGAGGATAATCTTGACTGGTTAACCTTCCTTGATTTCTTCGAGCACGTGACAACTCAAGTGGACTGTGGACAGTTGTACCTTAACTTTCAGAATGCTTTTGACAAAGTTCCACACAAATGGTTACCAATTAAACTCAACACTGTCAGGATTCAGGGTTTAAGCTCCATAAATGGTTAAGAAACTGGTGTTATGATCATGAGGGAGATCATTAACTTTAAAAAAGAAATTTGAACTCCCAGACATTAATTGAAATAATCACACTACAAGATTCCACATTTTAAATACACTTGTACAGTACAAGTGTTAAACAAAGCAACACAACACTTTATATTTCATAAATATATATTGAACCCCAAAATCTCTGGATAACTTCCTGCTCTGTTTCAAATTCCATCCAAGAGTTTCCATACACAGTGCAGGATATTGAGGTTTTTTCACTTCTCCTGGGACCAAACCAAGACGTGCCCTCAGCAATTAACTTTGATTCAGCTCAACTATTCTCCAAGATATGAAATATCTTGGGGCCTTTCCACTAGCATTCAGCCAAGCGACCATCCAATTCTTTTTAAGCATCTTCTGATTGTGGACACCCCAATAAAGCACTGCCTTCCTGCTCAGTGGTCTACAGCTGCTGGCAGAGTTTGTTCTCTGATTATCTCAAGGCTGGTTCTAGATTCCAGCTACAGCTTTCTCCTTCTGACTGTGTGTATGAAATCACACAGATAAACCCAAAACAAAAGACTGTCTCCCTCCAATCTATGCCCACAGCAATGTGACACAGCTGGGATTTCCCAGATAGAGAGTTCAACTAATTAACATTAATTTTAAAACCTTTCTTTGATCTGAAAAGTATATGGATACTTTAAGATCTTCCTTTGTTTACTTGTTTCTTCTGAATTTTTCTTTGATCTGACACCCACATGAATGATATAAACCCCCTATGGAGACAATGGTAAACATCCATTACTTTACTGAGACTCAGAAAGATAATCCATTCATTGATTAGTGCCTTCATTCTTCCAACTCTGATCCTAATAAATAAACACAGGCTACTTCTTTGAATTGCAATTACTTTAAGTCTATTTACTAACCTCTTAAACGTGTGTTTCTTCCCCCATTAGCTTACATTTAACACTCCAAATCCCAACCTAAAACCTTAATAGCTAAAACAAATGAATCATGAAATTAGACATTTTTGCAACACTATCCCCAAGCACAAAAAACTCATCACCATCATTACATTTTTATATCCCTACCATCACAAACATAACAATTTGTAATGTGCTACACACTTTAACTTTCATATCACAAGCAGTACAGGTAACAATTCCCCCATTTTCCACAAGTCAGTTCATCTTGCTAACATGACTTTGCTGACACTGTAGCCAGTTACCAATTAACATTTTTAATTTTTTTACTTGGGACGTCTTCTTTTGTTCCTCTCAGGTATACAAAAATCGATTTTGCTAATAGTGGGAGGAGACAGAAGATTCCATATTGTTATCCACATGTGAAGTTATAAGCACAATATTTAAATCACTTTGTTTAGAATTTACCTTCTGAACTTCACTGCCCTCCATATTTGTAGTTTCCTCATTGTTTAAATTCAAAAAGAAGGCCCCAGTTAATCCCATAGTTAAATCATTCTCCTCTTGCTTAACTGCATGTGTATCTTTGTGAGTCCAGTGTCCAGACTTAACCATTTTGGAATCCCTTTTTGAGATAGCAAATTCCAAATAGTTTCTTTTTCTACAAACAATTGGTTTCTTAATTAGTCAAAATCTTCCTTATTCACTGTAAGATTATGATTTGAATGCTGTTTATGTTCAACCAGAAGTGTTTGATATTCCTGCCTTGGCCTGATCTTTATAATTTTTCAGTTCTCTTTGATTCCACTCAAAATGAATCTAATTTAATTCATTCCAAGCAATGTTCACAGCTTCTTTACTTTTAACCTTCATTTTACTTTC
The DNA here is from genome assembly GCF_964213995.1 of Mustelus asterias. Classification (NCBI taxonomy): domain Eukaryota; kingdom Metazoa; phylum Chordata; class Chondrichthyes; order Carcharhiniformes; family Triakidae; genus Mustelus; species Mustelus asterias. Next base: position 50,187,434 of record NC_135818.1, on the reverse strand, counting down.
TAACATTGAGTCTTTCACACATCTCGCAATCAACATCTTCCCAATCAATTAGAGTTTTGGGACATGTGGGGCAAAATATCATTTTGGGGCAGCATGGTGGCTCAGTGCTTAGCACTGCTGCCTCACTGTGCCAGAGACCCGGTTTGATTCCAGCCTTGGTTGACTGTGTGGAGTTTGCATGTTCTCCCCATGTCTGCATAGGTTCCTCTGGGTGCTCCAGTTTCCTCCCATAGTCAAAACTGTGCAGATTAGGTGGATTGGCCATGCTAAATTGCCCCTTAGTGTCCAAAGATATGTAGGTTAGATACATTAGCCATGGTGGGGGTGTGCGCCAGGGTAAGATGCTCTTTCAAAGAGTCAGTGCAGACTCAATGGGCCAAATGGCCTCCTTCAGCACTGCAGGGATTCTATGGTTTCAAATGGCCTTTTGAACTCTGTCCATTCGCCCATGTTTCTGCAGCTGTAATCTCTAACAAGTACTTTAGATTTGGTGTCAGGTGTCATTGGTCCTTTCTGGGGAAAAAATTTTACAGTGAGATTCTTCAGACACTTTTGTTGTGTCTATCCCCGGAAGTGGAAAAACTATATCCCCTGTTTGATCATTTCCCAATATAAAATCCAAATCTGCAACTTAAGACACATCACCAATAGTAACAGATGCCCTTACTAAAGCACAATTTAAATTCACTCTACAAACTGGGATAGGTACACACTTCTCATCAATACCCTGTATGAATACATTTTTATTCAATGAACACTTGGAAGAAAAGTTTATTTTGCTAACATCAAACTCTAAGCTAAACTGGTATCTTTTACTTACTTTTCAAAATTTATTCACTTACAGGATGTGGGCGTCAATGGCTCAGTCAGTATTTGTTACCCTTCCCTAACTACCCTCCATTTCAGAGGGTATTTAAGAATCACCCGCATTGTTGTGGATCTGTAGTCACATGTAGGCCAGACCAGATAAGGATGGCAGATTTCTTTCCCTAAAGGACATTAGTGAACAGATGGGTTTTTGCGACAATCAACAATGGTTTTAAAAATTGTGAGGAAATGTAAGTTGCTTAAATCAGGAACAGCTTAGCTGGTCATCATTAAAGTTTTAATTCCAGATTTTTATTGAATTCAAATTTCACCATCTGATGTGGTGGGATTTGAACTCAGGCCCCTAGATCTTGTCCGGGGTCTCTGGCTTACTAATCAAGTGACAATGCTACTACACCACTGCCTCTGCTGAAAAATTATAAACTGTTCAAAGATCAGACCAAAAATATACTTTATTCATAAAATATCTGAAAGAAACAATACAAAATCATAGATCATAGAATCATAGAATCCTACAGTGCAGAAGGAGGCCATTCAGCCCATCGAGTCTGCACCAACTGCAATCCCACCCAGGCCATATCCCCATACATTTACCCTAGCAATTCCACTTGACACTAAGGGGCAATTTAACATGGCCAATCCACCTAACCAAACAAAACATTTCAAATTGTCATGACAGTCAAGTGCAATAGTCTTCACATTCTTTCCAGAGATCAAGATGCACTCTGAAGCGCTTCAATGCAGTAACGAGAACATTTATTTTCATTGCAGAGAGTACAATGTTGTTCAAATTATATACATCAGTCCAGTCGCACTCTTGAGGTGTTTCAACACAGCTACATTTACTATATACAGTCAGGATTATGGTTACAGTCCAAGATGTTCCTTGCTAGGAGTTATTTCTGCTGTGGACTGAGGTCTAATAAATAGCTCCTTTGCATAGGTTTAATCATCTCCTTTTATACAGTTTCTCCTTCAATCTTCCTTTATCTGAGCTAACTTCTTCAGAAAGCAAACTTAATTACCTTCATAAAGATAAAAGCAAAATATTGCGGATGCTGGAATCTGAAACAAAAACAGAAAATGCTGGAAAATCTCAGCAGGTCCGACAGCATCTGTGGGGAGAGAATAGAGCCAACGTTTTGAGTCTTGATGACCCTTCATCAGCTCTGAACTCGAAACGTTGGCTCTATTCTCTCCCCACAGATGCTGTCGGATTTGCTGAGATATTCCGGCATTTTCTGTTTTTGCTGTTAATTACCTTCATTTTTTAAGTCCAACTTTTTAGAGTTCAAATGTAAAATACACTCATTTTATGACCCTTTTCACACCTTGTCCCATCTTTTGAACCTTTAGCACCTTGTTCAAATCCCTCTATTTTTTGTTTCCCATTGTTATCAACTGGCCTTAAGTAAACATCTATTTGCAGTGTTGTTAAGTGCATCAACACATCAAAGGCATTGACTCTGTCTACACTTCCAGCTGCCTTGGCAAAGCAGCCAGCATAATTAAGGACCCCACGCACCCCAGACATTCTCTCTTCAACCCTCTTCCGTCAGGAAAAAGATACAAAAGTCTGAGGTCACGTACCAACCAACTCAAGAACAGCTTCTTCCCTGCTGCCATCAGACTTTTGAATGGACTTACCTTGCATTAAGTTGATCTTTCTCTACACCCTAGCTATGACTGTAACACAACATTCTACATTTTCTCGTTTCCTTCTCTATGAATGGTATGCTTTGTCTGTATAGCACGCAAAAAACAATACTTTTCACTGTATGATAATACATGTGACAATAATAAATCAAATCAAATAGCTAAGCTATTCCTGACTTAAGCAACTTACATTTCCCCACAGTTTTTAAAATATATAACTAGCAGAAAATATTCCAATTTCTTGGATTTCTCTGATATTTTCACGTCCCCACTATTTCCCTGACAGTACTCCCTCCCTTTGAGGTGGCTGCTTTATAACAATTAGAAGATGTCAGTCTTTTTGATTAATTCCTATCCTCTACAATATATTTTTGAATACTTTGGAGAGCATCCGCCTTTTCAGTTTTGCTATCCACTTCTTTGTAATTAGAAATGTGCTCATTACAATTAAGCTTTTCTCTCCAGCCCCTGTGAGGATTTGCAAACAATGGTTTGGTGCCACCTAGGTTTTTATGAGTTAAATCACAGCTATCAACCAAAGCAGCGAATTGGAGAATATACGGTCCTCTCGATGTGTTCTGATTCCTCCTGTAATACTATTCAGGACGGTATGTTGGCACAGTGGTTAGCACTGCTGCCTCACAGCACCAGGGACTCGGGTTCAATTCTGGCCTCAGGTAACTGTCTGTGTGAAGTTTGCACATTCTCCCCATGTCTGCGTGGATTTCCTCCGGGTGCTCCGCTTTCTTCCCACAGTCCAAAGATGTACAGATTAGATGGATTGGCTATGCTAAATTGCCCCCTAGTATCCCAAAATTTGTAGGTTAGTGGAATTAGCCATAAATGCGCGGGGTTATGAGAATAGGGTAGAGGGGTGGGCTTGGGTGGGACACTCTTCTGGAGACTCAGCGCAGACTTGATGGGCTGAATGGCCTTATTCTGCACTGCAGGAATTCAATGGATTCTATGGGCAGGATTTTCCAGCCTCGCTTGCCCCGAAACTGAAAAATCCCACCTAACGTCAGCGGACCTTTCTATGGTCCGCCCCTCGCCCGCTCTGACTTCCATGGCAGACGGGACGGCCAAATTCCGGCCCATAGTTCTACATATCACTTAATACTACCTCTGCTCCTTAACACTGCAGCTGGAATTTTCCGGCGGTTCACACCCCGCCACCACTGCAAGTGAGGACGGAGAATTTGGCATTCAACCAAATCTCTGTTCACTGCAGCAGGACCAGAGAATCCCGCTGGCGTGATAGGCTGGAAAATTTCAGCCCACTAATGCAAAGAACACACACACAACTTCCCCAGGCACATATAACAAGAAATAAAACTTTACAGTGTATCAGATGTTAAAATTTGGCTTGGTAAAAATGGTAACTTCAGAAAAATTAATTCACCAATTGTCTGAATGTTTGTTCATAGCTAGAGAGTCACTTTCCTGCGTGGCTGCTGGTACTCTGTTTCTCACTAAAGCAGTCACTCTGCAGTGGTGGCTGGTTAATTCTCTTTACTCTTGAAGACAGTGGCTATTGAGTTGGAAGTCTTCTTTATGAATGCTTGATTCGCAGCAATGAGTTCTTCTGGTGGGTTTTCCAACAGCACTCAGCTTTGTTGAGAGAGGTTTCAGAGAGAGAGCGCAAGTAATTATGTTGCCCCTCCTGTTCCTGTGGCAGGCCATGTCTGTTAGGTCAAATCAAGAATATTTTACACCCAAGAGCTGGGTCACGTGACCTCTCTCGGGTTTGAATCTGGTGTTTCCCTTAGCCATTGTCTCTGAGAGCTCCATCGATTCTGTGCCGCCATAAAGGGGCTTCTGGCCTTCACAGATGCAACTTAAAGCTGTTGTAGGTCAGTGTCCTTTGTTTAGCACAAAACATTCCTTTCCTTTTTTTCCAAATATACATATCTAGCAGATGGCATTACAAATTAATATGCTTCATAGCACATTTTTGTAACAATATGAACCGTGAAACATTTCTCACACCAAGTGTGAACAGCAACAGTGGTTAAAAAGGCTTAGGGAATTCTAGACTTTCTAAATAGAGGTGTAGAGTACAAAAGCAAGGAGTTACGATGAACCAACTTTTGTTGGTGCAGGATCAATGGGCTGAATGGCCTCCTTCTGCACTAGGGATTCTATAAAATGTTTTATAGTGTGCCTTGACGTAAAAACGGTTGGGTACAACTCAATCATAGTTTTCAAAATGAAATTGAAAAATTACCTGGAGAGGAATGGTTTGCAGGGGGGTGGGGAGTGGGGTTAGTTAAAATGCTCTGGTGTGAGCTGGTACAGACATGAAGGGCCAAATAAGAACATAAGAAATAGGAGCAGGAGTAGGCCATCTAGCCCCTCGAGCCTGCCCCGCCATTCAATAAGATCATGGCTGATCTGACGTGGATCAGTACCACTTACCCGCCTGATCCCCATAACCCTTAATTCCCTTACCGATCAGGAATCCATCCATCCGCGCTTTAAACATATTCAGCGAGGTAGCCTCCACCACCTCAGTGGGCAGAGAATTCCAGAGATTCACCGCCCTCTGGGAGAAGAAGTTCCTCCTCAACTCTGTCTTAAACCGACCCCCCTTTATTTTGAGGCTGTGTCCTCTAGTTTTAACTTCCTTACTAAGTGGAAAAAATCTCTCCGCCTCCACCCTATCCAGCCCCCGCATTATCTTATAAGTCTCCATAAGATCCCCCCTCATCCTTCTAAACTCCAACGAGTACAAACCCAATCTCCTCAGCCTCTCCTCATAATCCAAACCCCTCATCTCCGGTATCAACCTGGTGAACCTTCTCTGCACTCCCTCCAATGCCAATATTTCCTTCCTCATATAAGGGGACCAATACTGCACACAGTATTCCAGCTGCGGCCTCACCAATGCCCTGTACAGGTGCATCAAGACATCCCTGCTTTTATATTCTATCCCCCTCGCGATATAGGCCAACATCCCATTTGCCTTCTTGATCACCTGTTGTACCTGCAGACTGGGCTTTTGCGTCTCATGCACAAGGACCCCCAGGTCCCTTTGCACGGTAGCATGTTTTAATTGGCCTCCTCCTGTGTGCTGCATTTTCTATGATGAGTTCTGAAGTGGGGTTTGATTCCACAGGCCTGCTGGGGAGGGAGAGGCAAGCGATCCCGAGGCCAGCACGCAACCATTTTGCTGTACAGTCCTTCCTTTAACCCAGCGCACAGTGACAAGTTCAACTCCGGGAACTGGAGAATTGGAGGGTGTGAAGTGCAGCCAGTCTGGAGGGACAGGAAGGACATTGGGGGATGTGGAGTGCAGCCAGGCTGGAGGGGCAGGAAAGACATTGGAGGATGTGAACTGCAGCTGGGCTGGAGAGACACTGGGGGATATGAAGTGCAGCCAGCCTGGAGGGTGTGAGGATGTGAAGTGCAATCAGGCTGTGGCGGAGGGACCGGAAAGACACGAGAGGTTGTAAAGTGCAGTCAGATTGGAGAGATATTGAGGAATATAAAGTGCAGCCAGGCTGGAGGGTGTGAGGCTGTGGCGGAGAGAGCGGAAAAACATTGGGGGTGTGAGGTGCAGCCTGGCTGGAGGGACAGGAAAGACTTTTGAGGATGTAAAGTGTAGCCGGGCTGGAGAGACACTGGGGGATATGAAGTGCAGCCAGGCTGGAAGACGTGAAGTGCAATCAGGCTGTGGTGGAGGGACCGGAGAGATATTGGGGGGGGGAGGTGCAGCCGGGCTGGAGAGACATGGGAGGGGGGTGAGGTGCAGCCGGGCTGGAGAGACATGGCGGGGGGGGGGTGAGGTGCAGCCGGGCTGGAGAGACATTGAGGGCGGGGGGGGGTGAGGTGCAGCCAGGCTGGAGAGACATGGAGGGAGGCGGGGTGTGAGGTGCAGCCGGGCTGTGGCGGAGGGACCGGAAAGGCGCGCGGGTGTGTTGTGTCGCTCTGCGCTTGCCGTCGCCGCCAGCATCCGGCGGTTGTCAGGAGGCCGATGGCCGCCGTCTTCCTGGTGATGTTGTACGAATATTCGCCGCTGTTCTACATCAGCCTCATCTTCCTGTGCTTCTTCATCACCACCGCGGTGATCCTGGGATGGTTTGTTTGGGACATTCCTGTCATCATCCGCAACTCGGAGGAGAGCGAGTCCAGGGCCAGGGTGCAGAGGAAGAGGATGGTGCAGGTGAAAAACCCATTCGCACTGGAAGTTAGCAACTCCAGCACTGCATCAGTTACAGGTAACCGCCCCGCGCCCCGAATATTGTTTTAAAATGATTTCTCCACAAGTAACACTGGTTCAGACCCCTTACCCTGGTGTTAAAACTCTTACTGTGTTTACCCCAGTCCAACGCCGGCATCTCCACATCAGACCCCTTACCCTGTCTTCGAAATATTTAACTGGCTCTGTTATTAACTTCATTTTATTCGGAGCGATAAGTTAAGTTTATTTATTAGTGTCACAAGTAGGCTTTAATATAAGCCTATTAAGTAACATTGAGTTACTGTGAAAATCCCCTAGTCGCCACACCTGAGGGAGAATTTAGCACCCGACCCGCACATCTTTTAGACTGGAAGGAAACCAGAGCACCCGGAGGAAACCCACGCAGACGCGGGGAGAACATGCAAACTCCACACAGACAGTGACCCAAGCCGGGAATCGAACTTGAGTTCCTTGGCGCTGTGAGGCAGCAATGCTAGCCATTGTACCACCGACTCTGTAGCTCCAGACACACTGAAATGTGGTTGACTCTTAGCTGTGTTTGAAATTGCCTAACGAGGCACTCAGTTCAAGCCCCAAAGTTGCCACACTCCTGTTCGGGTACACAGAGAATTTAGCACCCAACCAGCATGTCTTTTGGACTGTGGGAGGAAACTAGCTCGAGCACCTGGAGGAAACCCATGCAGACACAGGGAGAACGTGCAGACTCCACACAGACAGTGACCCAAGCCAGGAATCGAACCCAGGTCCCTGGCACTGTGAGGCAGCAGTGCTAACCACTGTGCCACCATGCTGCCCCATTTACCCATCAGTGGACTGTGCTCACAACACTTCCCAGTTCCTAGAGCATCCAGTCAAATTGCTTTGACTAAAGTAGCTTTCTAATATTTAATTATTGGCCGGCTTCTATTTCATCCTGACGTGAAACATTAGCTCCCTTCTCCCTCTCCTCAGATGCTGTCAGACCTGCTGAGATTTTCCAGCATTTTCTGTTTTTGTTCTAGATTCCAGCATCCACAGTATTTTGCTTTTATCTACTTTGTTGCATGCTGTTTCCCATTCGGACTGTTGTAGCTGTTAATTCTCATACTTTCAATCAGTTTGCTTACTCCAAGGTTTTACCCCGGTGCCCTTATTTGCAAGATGGACAAAGGACAAACACAAGTAAAGATTCAATAAGTTTATTAATAATAATACTATTAACCCTTAAAATTACCCACATAAATCAAGAGGATACCCCAGATTCAAGTGTACTACCCGCAAAGATGGTTTGGTTAAACTGCAGGCCCGATTCTCTCTCTGGTCGGTCATCACGAAGGTGAGTCTCAATGGCAGCTTCTTCCTTCCTTCTCTGTTCAGTCTTCCAGATGGTCAAGGTCACCTCCTCATCAAGTCTTCGCTCGTGGTGTGTCTAAGATGTGTACCTTTATCCCCCTGCCTGCCTTTCCAGAAACCTTTCTGGTTTCCGGCCAATGAGGTACCAGGAGGGAGGGGAGGAGGGGAGGGGGGGGGGTTCCCAGTGGGTTTCTTGATGTCTGTCTGACAGGACATCGGGGCCCGCCCCCAGGTGTCCATCTCCATGCTGTTGCTTACATGTAACCTGTTGTCAGATAAGGTAACTGCAGGAACTCTAGGTGACAGAAAGTCTGGCGCGATCTGGGCTTCTAACAACACAGTAAGAGTTTTAACAACACCAGGTTAAAGTCCAACAGGTTTATTTGGTAGCAAATGCCATTAGCTTTCGGAGCGCTGCTCCTTCGTCAGATGGAGTGGAAATCTGCTCTCAAACAGGGCACAGAGACACAAAATCAAGTTACAGAATACTGATTAGAATGCGAATCTCTACAACCAACCAGGTCTTAAAGATACAGACAATGTGAGTGGAGGGAGCATTAAGCACAGGTTAAAGAGATGTGTATTGTCTCCAGACAGGACAGCCAGTGAGATTCTGCAAGTCCAGGAGGCAAGCTGTGGGGGTTACTGATAGTGTGACATAAACCCAACATCCCGGTTTAGGCCGTCCTCATGTGTGCGGAACTTGGCTATCAGTTTCTGCTCAGCGACTCTGCACTGTCGTGTGTCGTGAAGGCCGCCTTGGAGAATGTGGCATCTCCACATCACTTCTAACAATAGGGCCAGTGCATTTCAATGGGGTGTGATGATCTCCTGCTGGGTCTCAGTAGAGTGCAATGATCTTTGATGGGTGATTGATGGCCCAGGCATGTTCTTGTATTTGTACAATTGGCCTGCCCGAGGTTTGATTTTAATATGCCCAATTCTTTAATTTAGGATATCCAATTTAATCAGCCTTAAAATTAGGCCCTGATTATATTACCACAGGACCTTCGAGACTGCTTCGCCATTCATTATGATCATGGCTGATCATCAAATTCAATATCCTGATCCTCCCCATATCCCTTGATCCAAGAGCTTATGTTGTGCCTGCCGCAGTCTGTTTTAACCCTTATACGGTGGACAAAGAATTGCGAGTAGACTTATTGTTAGTACAGCAATATTTATTTACACACACAATTAATAATCACCCACCCAATCAACAATAAATTATCTTGCAGAAATACTAAAGTTCAAGTCCAATACTGGACCTTGACTTAACTTTTGTGTGACTGGCAAGTACCCAGGCAGATATTGGCCTTTATCCGTGTGTTGGACTCTGTAGTCCTCTGCGTAGTCTGGTCCTTTGGTCTGGTTTACACTCTGGCTCTGGTCTTCCTTCCTTCTCGGGTGTGGTGGCTCTCCATGCTGGTTGTTGCTGGTGATAGTCACCGTTGTTGTTGCTCGTTCGTGGGGTCAGAGAGAGAGAGCTGCTTCTGTTATGCGATACCTTTTATCCCTTCTTGGTTTCGTGTCCTTTTGGGCGATCTCCTGATTCTTGTCAATCGATTGATCAAGGCTCGACCACCCTCATCGATAAGAGTCCAATCAGGTGCTGCCACACCGATCTCTGGGTGTGTGTCCGATGGCCATGCCTGTAGGTGCTGGAGGCACGTAGGTCACATAGTAGGGAAAATGCTTGAATCTATCATCAAGGAAGAAATAGTGAGACATCTGGATATAAATTGTCCCATTGGTAAGATGCAGCATGGGTTCATGAAGGGAAGGTCATGTTTGACTAATTTGGTGGAATTCTTTGAGAACATTACATGTGCAGTGGACAATGGGGAACCTGTGGATGTGGTGTATCTGGATTTCCAGAAGGCATTTGACAAGGTGCCGCACCAAAGACTGCTGCATAAAATAAAGGTGCACCGTGTTACGGTGATGTATTAGCATGGATAGAGGATTGTTTTTCTGGTTGGCGATCAGTGACTAGTGGTGTGCCTCAGGGATCAGTGTTGGGACCGCAATTGTTTACGATTTACATAGATGATTTGGAGTTGGGGACCAAGTGTAGTGTGCCAAAATTCAGAGATGACACTAAAATGAGTGGCAGAGTAAAGTGTGTAGAGGACGCTGAAAGTTTGCAAAGGGATATAGATAGGTCTAAGTGAATGGGCGAGGGTCTGGCAGATGGAGTACAATGTTGGTAAATGTGAGGTCATCCATTTTGGTAGGAATAACAGCAAAATGGACTATTATTTAAATGGTAAAAAATTGCAGCATACTGCTGTGCAGAGGGACCTGGGTGTCCTTGTGCAGGAATCTCAAGGAGTTGGTTTGCAGGTGCAGCAGGTAATTAAGAAGGCAAATGGAATTTTGTCGTTTATTGCTAGAGGGATGGAGTTTAAAAACAGTGAGGTTATGTTGCAGCTGTATAAGGTGCTGGTGAGGTCACACCTGGAGTACTGTGTACAGTTTTGGTCTCCTTACTTGAGAAAAGATATACTGGCACTGGAGGAGGTGCAGAGGAGATTCACTAGGTTGATTCTGGAGTCACATGAGCAGTCTGGGAATGGAGGGATACAAACGAATGGTCTAGTTGGACCAAGGAGTGGCACAGGCTTGGAGGGCCGAAGGGCCTGTTTCCTGTGCTGTACTGTTCTTTGTTTGTTGAGAGGGTTGGCTTATGAGGAGAGACTGAGTATACTGGGGCTATACTCATTGGAATTCAGAAGAATGAGGGGAGATCTTATAGAAACGTATAAGATTATGAAGGGAATAGATAAGATAGAAGCAGGGAAGTTGTTTCCACTGGCGGGTGAAACTAGAACTAGGGGGCATAGCCTCAAAATAAGGGGAAGCAGATTTAGGACTGAGTTGAGGAGGAACTTCTTCACACAAAGGGTTGTGAATCTGTGGAATTCCCTGCCCAGTGAAGCAGTTGAGGTACTTTATTGAATGTTTTTAAGGCAAGGATAGATACATTTTTGAACAGTAAAGGAATTAAGGGTTATGGTGAGCGGGCGGGTAAGTGGAACTGAGTCCACAAAAAGATCAGCCATGATCTTATTGAACGGCAGAGCAGGCTCGAGGAGCCAGATGGCCTACTCCTGCTCCTAGTTCTTATGTTCTTACATAATCTCTCCCAAATAAGGGGTTAAGGCTCCCCTTTGTCTGGTAAACAATTATGTTTGACCAGCGCATGTCCATTGTCTTTGGGATGGCCTATTTCCTGTGTATTCAGTCGTCTGAGCTGCAGCCTGTAATCTCTGTCTTTTAAGCTGCAGCCTGCCATTTCAGTGCTTGTCCAATTATCCCAGCATGCTCTGTAAATCGCCATTTTAAGTGGCCCGTTTGGCCACAGCTGTATCTAATTTATTCTTGAAAGTACACAAAGTTTTGGCCTCAACTATTTTCTGTGGTAGTGAATTCCATAGATTCACCGCTCTCTGGGTGAAGTAATTTCTCCTCCCCTCATGGATAAATGTTTCTGCCATGCAGCAAAGCGGTCAGGCTTAATTTTATGACAGTCTATATTTAATTTGGTGGAAGTTCTGATTGTTCAGCCAAATCCTTCAGGTATTTGCTCCGATCCCCGGTGTTTCGAATTATGACCTTTGTTGAACTTATGTTCTTATGTTGAACTTCAGACTGTAAATAGCATGTAAAGTCTCGAATCGGTGTTTGCATAGGGCAGTGTGTAGACGACCAAATGCTGGCATCATCACGCCCTGAACTCACCACTGGAAATAGGACAAAATTTGCTGAGAAATGATGATGTGTTATTAGTTTGTGAAAGGTCCAGCAATTTGTGGTGAAGATGAGATATGGCATGAATTCTGATTTTCCACAAATTGCCTGATGATCTCCGCCATTAGCTTCAATAAATTCAGAAAAATTCCCATCGTACCATGAAATTTTCTGTTGAAGTTCACTGTAAGTCATAACATTTTTGAAATTATGTTGTTAGTGGCAAATCAGTCTTGCTGCTGCTATTCCCAATGTGAATTAGCAGGCCTCAGGACCCTGTTATTGACTCAATTTATGATCCTGACATGACTCTCAACCTGGGAGGCCCAGAAATAGAACAGTTAAGCTATGGGATATCACTGCAGTAGGTAGTGAATTATTCATAGACTTTTTAAAAAGCTTTGTATCCAGTTTGGCAGTATTTTTGTGCTAGTCTTCTCATGTTGGAAGACAGTAATTTAGCAAAACTCTTTTGACACTCAATTGCAAAGGTAGACTTCTTTCAGAAAATAAAAAAGGAGTAATTATTTGAGACACAAATTGGTAAGCGTAACATGGGAACAAGGGAATGATTGAACCTATGGCTCCCAAAACTTTCCATCACTGGGGTTGTCCTTGCCTCATGTCCTGATCTGTTGTAGACTGATTGATTGTTAGCAACTTCATTCATGTTATTTCATATGACTACCAGGATTTAAGTTTTCTTTAATTTTTTTTCCTTTGGTTAAAGATTATAACCATGTACCCCTTTAAGAACCTTAATTTAAGTGATTGATTTTAAACCTGTCATGCAGGTTCATAAAAGATTTAAAAGGCAAAATTGATGGACCTTGATCTCTTTTAATTTAGCAACTCCTGCATTCATCTTAAAACAATTCTGCTTTTAGATCATTTTAGATGCCTGGAACCACATGTTCTATGCTTCTTGGTTGAAAAACGCTTGTTTGTACATTTGCCCACCTATCCGACTATGCATTCATTAACTGTTGAAGAGCCAAAGCAGTAATTCCCAAACGCAACTAGGCTACAATGACTTGTTCTTCTGTTTCGTCTGTTTTTGTTTTTACTTTTTCTTTCTGATTCTTTTTGTGTATCTCTCCCTCTCAATCCACTCTCTTTCACTCTCTATTTTTCCTTCTGTGTCTAATGTGACTCTAAACCACCCAAGTTTCCTCTGTCATTCACTTTGTTCCTTTCTGCTATTTTTTTTTCCAGGATCTCAGATGTTCCATTGACATTGCTGTGCTGCTATTGCTTAAATGTTCTAGCAATTTGCAGTGCAAATATAGTGCAATCTGAACAGATAGATATAACTTCCAGTTAACAGTGTTCCCTGTGAGATGTGACATTCCAGCAATTTCTAGTCCAAGGTGGTAGATGACTTGGATAATTTTTTGACATGGCAATGCACTGTCCTCAAATTGGAATGCATCTTTTGTGAATCCCAGTTGACCTGAGGCTGACTGTTGAACATGATTTCCCACATCCAGTCTTTGTTTGAAAGTCAGATTTACTATCTTTTTAAATACTAAAACAATTGTCCATCTGTAGAATCTGTCTGTGCTCAATAATTCTTCTACAATGATAGCCAGTGCCTAGAAATTTCCTCTCCTTTTCTCCTTTGACCCCCTAGGATTTTTGACCGCAGGATTTCTTTCAGTCTTGGATCTCCGATTTAGTGAATACATTCAAATAATTTGAATGTAAAGTTTAAACTGACTTGCATTTCATTTCACCACTATATCTTTTCATGTCCTAACTTCCTCACTATTACTTGATTGTGATACTGGAAGAAGTTTTAACGATCTTAGCTTTGTTAATCTCTAAAGTCTTTATTGCTCTCATGACAGTTTTCACCTGGTTTGATTTTGAAAAAAATCATGTGTATTTTCCTGCATCTCTCTTGTGGATTTTGTGACTTGGTTTCTTTTTACTCACTTCTTAAATTATATTTTCATCCAGTTCGGAAAATATGTGTTTAGATTACATTTATTTTTGTTTTTTAACTATATGCATGGCTCTGATCATTTTGTGCACAGTCCCTCATTCTTCTTAATCCCTCTGTACTCTGCTGTGGTTGATCACAACATCCTTTTCAAATAGCTCTTTCCTGTTGTCCAATGAGTGGAAATGCTCTTGTGTAGTTCGATTTTTACCTGTCCAGTCATAGCGAGGAAGATTTCTGCAATGCTTCTCTTTCTATTCCTGAGTTGTTGCCTCTAGAGTCCTCATTGGCAGCTTCCTGTTACTAGTATATGTGTTACCTCTTGACAACGTCATCCAAAAGCTGGCCATTATGTTACACTTGTACGTTACACTGACAACACCCAGCTCTACTCACTGTCACCACTCTCTACTGCCTCTGTGTTGTCAGAAAGCTTTTCAGATATCCAATCCTGGATGAACCTGTAGTTAACTATTGGGAAGACCAAAGTTGTCTTTGGCCCCACAACAAACTTCATTCTTTTGTGCTCTTCTCATCTCTATCATTTCCTCTTTTTTTTGCTCCTTTTGTCATACATATAATCTAAGCTCTCTCTCAAAATATTTCTGCATCACTGTCAATTATTTGGAGGGAAAAGGCTTCTTTGAATGTGGTTGGTCTTACTTTCTTAACTTCAGTATTTTCAATCCAGCCAGGTTGTTACTATCCATTTCCTTTTGCTTTTAATCACACATCTAGACTTGATTTTTCTGCTTCCATGTGACACCAAAAGCTGCAAAACGGCAATTTCGCTAAATACTTTAACTTGCAAAGGAAAACATTAATCATTGATAAAGTTATAAAATGCAAAACAAAATGTTAGGAGTTTACAGGCAATCTATGGAATTGGTGTACATAACTGCAGACAAATTTGGAGCAAGAGTAGGACATTTGACCCCTTGAGCCTGTTCTGCCATTTGATAAGATCATGGCTGATCTGATTGTGGCCTCAACTCCACTTTCCTGATAACCGTTAACTCCCTTGTCAATCAATAATCTATCCAATCAGTATTAAAAGGATCCTGCCTTCACTGCTCTCTGAGGAAGAGAATTCCACAGACCAATAACCCTGCGAAAGAAGAATAGTTTCCTCCCCTTTACTTTTAAACGGTGTCCCCTCGTACTAATTTCCCCACTAAGAGGGAACATCTCCTTAGCTTCCACTCTGTCAGTTCCCCTTAGAATCTTGTATGTTTCAATAAAATCATCTCATTCTTTTAAACTGCAATTGATACAGGCCCAACCTTTCCTTGTAAGACCATCTCAAGAATCAGTCAAGTGAACCTTCTCTGAACTGCTTCAATGCTGTAACAGTTCTCAAATAAGAAGATCAAAATTGTACTCCAGATGTGGTCTCACCAATGCCCCCGTCTATATCATTGTGGCAAAATGTATATATTCCATTGCCTTGCAACAAGCAACAACATTTCATTTGCCTTCCTAATCACTTGCTGTACCTGCAGGCTAACATTTTGTGATTCATGTACCAGGACACCTACCTTCCTCTATCAGAGATTTTCAATCTTTCTCTATTTAAATAGTATACTGTTTTTCTCTTCCTGCCATAGTGGAAGAGTTCACATTTTCCCATGTTATACTCCATCTGCCAATTATTTTTCCTGTCTATATCCCTTTGTGGTCACCTTATGCCCTCTTCACAACTTACTTTCCTACCCATCTTTGTGTCATTAGCAAATTTAGCAACCATACATTTGGTCCCTTCATCTACTTCATTTATATAGATTATAAATAATTGAGGCCCCAGCCCTGATCCACTGTGTACAGCCTGCCAACCTGAAAATGAGCCATTTAACCCTACTCTCTGTACTCTGTTTTCTGTTAGCTAACCAGTCCAGCATCTGTACTAATACGTTACCCCCTATATGATGAGCGTTCATTTTGTCATCAAATTTGGAAATCCAAGTGCACCACAATTTCTCCATGTTACTTGTTATTTCCTCAAATAACTCTAATGAATTAGTCAAACATGATTTTCTCAAACGTGATTTCCATTTCACAAAACCTGTTATCTGTCTAATTACAATAAGAAGTGCCTTGTCATAACATCCTTAATAATGAATAATGGATTCTAGAAATTCCCTAATAACAGACATTAGGCTAACTGGCCTGCAGTTTCTTGCTTCCTGTCTCCGTCCTTTCTTGAATAGAGGAGGTACATTTGCTATTTTCCACTCTGGGAGTTTGCAGAATTTGGGGAATTTTGGGAAATTACAATGCATCTACTATCTCAGTGGCCACTTTTTTAAGACCATAGGATGAAGTCCATTAGGTCTTGTGGACTTCTCAGCCTTTAGTTCGAATAGTTTTCTCAGTATCCTTTCAAAGGTGATTGCAGTTGTCTTAAGTTCCTTCCTCTCTTTCACATCTTGCTTTACAAGCATTTCTGGGATGTTATTTGCGTCTTCTACATGGAAAACAGGAACAAGATATCTGTTCAAAGTTTCCATCATTTCCTTTTTTTTCCATTATTTATTCCTCTGACTCACTTCAGTAACTGTTTTGCTTTTTAAACACTTGTAGAAACTCTTGCTATATTTTTATATATCCAAGTAGCTTTCTCTTGTACTTCAATTTCCTCCTTTTTTTTAGCCATTCTTTGCTGGTTTGTAAATTCCATCCAATCTTCTGACCCAATGTTAATCTTTGGAGACTTGTATGCTTTAACTTTCAATTTGAAAACTGTCTTGTCATTATTTGCCTTGCTATGATTTGCAGGGAGGTGCCAAAGAACAAAGGTTGACAAAACTATTTAACTTGTATAGCTTAATTTGTTGTTCAACATTTCTTCAGAATAGTTTCTTGAGCTTTATATTTAATAGAATTCTCCCAATAATATGAGCTTGAAGGTAAGGAGCCTTCGAAAATGATAGCTTTAGATTAAGTCAAGCATGGCAAAAGTTACTGCCTGAAGAATGAGATGTTAAGCAGAAGCGGAGAATATCAAGAGAGTTCCCCTGTAAATAACCTTTTAGCTTCAAACCTGAATTAAATACATTTGTATCCTCTCCCCCAACCAAAGCAGATGATCTGTGGATGGAATTTATGTACAAAACAAAAAACCTTTTGGACCTGAGCTTGTCAAAGACTACCACTTCTCTACAATTTTGAATTTAATGTCCTTCTGGCTGAATTTCCTCAAGTGAAATGAGTTTGGAAAGTCTTCAAAATTCCTAGTGCTCCTGAGGTCACAGCATTCAACTAAATTCAGCATGAACTGCAATTTTGACTCTGAGACTCTGAGGATACGTAACAAAATGAGGTGTCATGCATGAGCAGTTGAAGATCCTTTTCCTTTTCTGGATTAAAGTGGATTGTTGGAATCATGCTGAAGAATGACTATAATTCAAACTGTGCTGGGAATCTAATTTTTCTTCATCTTGGTGTGCATCAAAAAGCTGATCCCACCACCAGAATGAAATTGTGCATTACTGCAGTATGATTCAGTTTGCCGATTGAGCAATTGCACTGCCAGCTTAGATGGCAGCAGTTACAAACAATTCTAATTTTGTGAGATATATAAACAGATGCACAGATTGTACTTGTATTCTAATGCTAAAAAGATTTTGATGACTCTGAAAGTCAATTGTGATTTTTGTCTTGGCAGTTGAATGTTTTAGTTCCAAGTTCAATCTTGTTAATTTAATAAACATAGACATTGGTGCAATCTTGAACACAGCATGTGCATTAAATACAAATCAAAGCACATTTTATTTAGTAAAAAATATAATATTTCTTCCAATATTAGGCAAGGAATGGTTGGACTAACAATTCATACATGATTTAAAAGGTGATAAAAGGGCAAAACATTTGTGCAAGATCATCTTTAAAGTTAATAAAGCAGCTAGATTTGGTCTTGCTGGGTTATAAACTAACATCGGGTGTGGATGAATATCAGGTGAGGACAGGCCAGGATTATTGACGAACCCCCATAGATTTAATTGCATGCCAACACTCATGATTTACATGTGAAAAATGGCTGCCAGATATTAGAATGAATAGGTGGGCTGGTGGTAACAAAAGAACTAGATCTCTTCATGACCCATCCCTTCAGGAAAAGCAGAGAGAAAAGTAAGAGTGAGGGGCAGGAGAAAACAGGTGATGCTGCGGAATAAATACTTTGCTGAGTTCCTTTTTATTGCTTGAGGTGGGAGAATTGATCAGGATCTATTGACTTGTTGCGATCATCACCAATCAGTTGGTTTGGGAGCAGATCCATCCTTACCATGTATCTTTTGTGGGGATGAAAGAGAGAAAACTGAAAATAGGGGATGGGGGAAAACTGAAAATAGTAGAAAGAGTTAAACTACTATCAAAAGTTCCTATGTATTCACAACCTATTTTCTGAAGGTGTGGGGTAACTTGGTTGCACATTTGCTTACTTGTTATCTGGCCAGATGATTACTTTCCAACCACAGAATTTCTGCACTTCTGAAAATAGTAAGTTTAACAGTTTGTCAAAGAACTTGTTCATTTTTTAAAGTTTATTACTCATTGGAAGAGTAAATATTACATGCCAGCATTAAACCTGCTGTTTTTACAGATAACACGAATGTGGTCCATGTTTCAATCAGTATTCTGTACTTTATAATGAGACTTCAGCAGTAAATGTTTTGACTGAGTCAGGGCTCACACTCTAACCTGGAAATATATATTTTTTATCCCTTTATTAGCATTTGCAGGATTAAACATGTTTTTAAAGAATAATTGTGAAAAATTCTTTCACCTGAATTAACCTGAATTTTGTTACTACTGATTCACACATACAAGACTTTGTTGTAAATTTATTTAGCGAACAAATCACAGCTGTGTTTTAAATATATAATTTATAGATAATTCGAACAAACAATGGAATTAACATAACTTTGCCTTTAGTGCTTTTGCAATGCCTTTCTTTTGGTTTATATGAGGCTTCTCTTGATTCCTTATTTTTGTCCCTATTGCCAACCTAAGCATCTTATTTTTCTCCATCTCGGGGTTTCCTTGCATTTTATTACTTTTTGTAAATTACCTGACTGCTCCTCCACTATTTTGTACTATCTCATCTGGTCATGACTGCCATGCGTGTTTTCTACTTGTGCTCTATGTGTTGAATTTTGGGCATTTAAAAAAATACCTTTCCATTTTCCAACTTGAATATTTGCCTCACTTTACTCTCTCTGAGAAACCGTCAACTCGCCAGCCCCTTATTTCTATTATACTTGTATGTTTTTAATATCAAAAGGCATAGTGCTGCATTTTTGCAATTCTTTTATGAAGAAATTGAAAATGTAATTACTTGCAGCTATTGCGATCATATCTACTGACTGCAATGCATTGTAGATAAGTGTTAGAATATGTCCAAGAATAACAAACTTTTTCACCTTCGGTGACATGAGAGAGGGGAACAAGATCCACCATATTGATTTACAAAATCAAATCAGATTTTTTGGAAGGTACTAACTTTGTGACTGGAAGTTTCCCGTCCCACTCTCCACGGGAATCATAGAGGCGGGACACGGACTGTGCAACGGTCTGTTGACTTTGGGCAGGATTTTCTAGTCTTGGGGCGAATGCGGCTGGAAAATCCCGCCCTATAAGTCTTTAAAACATTAATTTGTCAGTAACTATATTTTTAGTGTACTTCTCAGTGAGGTTGTCTACATAATGGAATTAAGACTTAATTTGCTATGTCTGATAAGTAATTCTGCATTGCCTTTGCAGATGGAATAAGCCTGAAATCTCATTGCACAGAGAAATGCATTTTGACTATCTACTGGGGATGCAGTGTTCATAAACTTCATGAAGGATTACAAAAACATGTTTACTGCTTCAGAATAAAAGTGCCACAGAAACTAGATGAAGCAATAGATGGGGATATTCTCTATCAAGAGAAATTTCTGTATCCTTTATTCATTTCTGATGAACAAGTCACTGAATGTGCTGTGTAACTGTCAAGAGTTGTAAATGAGATTAATTTCAGATAACATGCAGAAACAACAACAGAATATTTTAAAAGTCCCAAGGTGCTTCACAGGAGTGTTATGAAACAAAGCAAGACACCAAGCCACATGAGATATTTGGTGAAATAACCAAAAGCTTGGTTAAAGAGGTAGGTTTTAAGGAATATCTTAAACAAGAAAAATGAGGTAGAGAAGGAGAATGGGCAGATATTCCAGAGCTTGGGTTCTAGGCCACTGACAGCGCAGTGTGGTGCAATTAAAACCAGGATATATAACAGGCCAGAATTAGAGACATGCACATATCCTGAGGCTTGTGGGGCTGGAGGAGATTATGTAGATAGGGAATGGGTAAGGCCATGAAGGGATTTGAAAACAAGAATGAGAATTTTAAAATGAAGACATTGTATGACCAGGAACCCATGGAGGTCATCGCACACGGATGATAGGGAAATGGGACATAAACTTATTGATATGAACTTAGCGTGAAAATAGATCAGTTAGAAAAGTCTGGATGTGCTATTTCAATTTAGGAAGTCAAAAGAAACAAAAGGTATTTACTAACTTGTAATAGCCAATTTGGTTTGAAATTACATAAGTATATTTTCTAGCATGTCAAGATACAGAGCTTGTAATATATCACCATCTTTGCTCAACAAACTGTAACAACAGTTGTTCTGTACTGTCATGCTTTCGCAGCTGGATTACTAGAATCCCAAATAATGGAATCTGATCAGTTTACATGTTTGTAAATTAAAGTGACCTGTGTACACTTGCTTCTTCAATGAGATGATGGTGGCTTAACTGTCTTGGCTGACATTGTTGTGAGTTTCACTTTTTGGATGGAAAACAATACCGTAGCAGTATGTTGTGTGGCTATGAAGTAATTAATGCGGTTAAGGAATTAGTGTCAGTTTATGAGCCAAACATCCCTAATTTTCAAGCTTAAGGAGAAGGCATCGCAACAAATTGTTTGCTTTATAAAAAAAAACTATGGAGAAAAAAATGACTTAAGAATTTGTTCTGTAACATTACAATTTCAGAACTGGCAATACATTTTAGGAATTATTTTCTTTAACTAATTGCACTAGAATTGAGAAACAAAGCGATGATGAAACATTCTCTCAGCTACCTAAATATTTAGCAATTAAAGATTTTGGGAATCTCCCTCGAGCACAATATCCACTAGTAGCATTATTGACACTAGCAGAAGAGGAAGACCAGGACATTTATGACATTGTAAGTGCATTAATGAGGGTTCAAAAAGAAAAGTGTTGGGTTAAATGTTAGTTGTTTTTTTCTCTCTTTGACTGAATAGCTGACTGCTTCCCCTGCTGCAGCAACATACTCTGGAATATGGTTCCACTGATACAGAGGCCTATGATGCTTCGCTCAATTAGTAATTCTTAAAATTTGAGCCTGGATTTGTTCAAACCACACTCTGATGCTTAAATTATCAACCTTAACACTTTGTGTGTAGCTTTTTTCTCTCCCTCGTCTTTCCCCACTCGAGCTAATCTATAACTGAAAATAATTGTCTTGCTACTGCCTTGACTGAGAGAAGGTGGAAATGTCAAGTTTTAAATAGGTGCTCCAAGCAGAATTTTTAAAAATACAAATATTTTAAACCTATATTGTGATATTATCAAGACACTTCAGCTTGATAATATTGGTTAAGAAAAGCATCCACCTGACTGCCAGTACAAATTCAACATTTTCCGCGCACCTGCTGCATGTTTCGTGGAGGCAGCCCTCCATTGGCCAGCAACAGGTCCTGCCATTGTCAACGGGGTCTCGCATTGAATGCACACCTCGCTGCCATGAAACCTATGGTGGGGGTGTGCCGTCAGCGAGACCTGAAGATCCCATTGTCCAAGAGATTAGGTTTGATGCTTTGTCTCCACCTTGTTAAGTATCTGGATGTTGTACCAGTGGAATTAGAAATATGGTCATTCACATTCCTCTAAGATCATTGTCTTTGGGATTTTGCAGACATGCCACCTCCATCTCAAATTAGATTAGAATGTGGAATGTGCAGTAAACAAAATTGGGTAGCCATCTTGGCTGAGTTCAAGTCACTTTCAGCTGTCTTTTTTTAAAAAAAGTCAGTTTTTGAAATGTTTAATTCGTTTTTCCAGCCAGTGGATTAAAAATCATTATTTGTCATAAAACACATCTTCATGACAATATTTAATTAGTTTTGTTGTGATTTTTAAACATATTCATTGAATTCACAATATCTACGACTCTTGTATCTCCAGGTTTCCATGGTAACAGTAATTCATGTTCCTGATGAGAAATATAGACTCAGCTGTCGAATCTTGTACCAGTATCTGCTGACTGCCCAAGGTCACATATATGATCTTAAGGTAGGTTTAAAGTTTATTTATTAGTCTCACATATGGCTTACATTAACACAGCAATAAAGTTACTGTGAAATTCCCTTAGTCGCCACAGTCCGACGCCTGTTCGGGTCAATGCGCCTAACCAGCACGTCTTTCAGACTGTGTGAGGGAACCAGAGCACCTGGAGGAAACCCACGCAGACATGGGGAGAACATGCAAACTCCACACAGACAGTGACCCAAGCCGGGAATTGAACCCAGGTCCCTGGCGCTGTGAGGCAGCAGTGCTAACCACTGTGCCGCCCATTGTTACAGGAGAATGGAATCAGCTATGTATTCTAACTTTTCATCTGTTATTGTTTGTGACTCAAGAGTAATACAAATGCTAAAAGAAACCATGGCTTACTTGCATAATAAGTAACTTTGTTTTCATCTTTTCCTCTATGCTGTTTCCTGAGAGATTGCTATCAAGGTATTTGATTACAGGGAGGATCATTATCGTTTATTCCCAAGCATGAATAATAGATAGGTGGACACGTTTAGGAATCAGCTGAAATAACAATTAGGGATATGCTGATTCTTAGAATAGTGGTTAATATTCCTGCCTGTCATGCAGGTGAACCAGTGTTCAGTTCCCCAACTAGGAGAAGTTACTGACTGAAACATTTTGGCTCAGCTGTAGCTTACTAGGTAACTGGGTTAGAAAGTCAAGGCTTCAAGTTCTGCTCCAGGGAAACCTTAAAACTACCTGTTTAACCACACGCTGCCTAATATCTGCTTATGTGGTCTGGTATCAAATTTTGGAAGTAAATAGCACAACATGTCAGCTCTACAGAATTTTTAAAAAATTCTTTCATGGGATGTGGTTGTCACTGGGAAAGCCAGCATTTTTGACCATCCCTAATTCCATTTGAGAGGGTGGTGGTGAGCTGCCTCGAACTTCTACAGTCCATGTGGTGTAGGTATACCCACAGTGCTTTTAGGAAGGGAATTCTTCCAGGATTTTAATCCAGCAACGGTGAAGGAACGGCGATGTAGTTCCAATACAGGATGGTGACTGGCTTGGAGGGGAACTTGCAGGTGATGGTTTTCCAATGCTTCCGCTTGTCCTTCTAGGTGATGGAGGTCGTAGGTTTGGAAGATCCTGTCAAAGGAGTCTTGGCAAGTTGCTGCAGCGCATAACGTATATGGTATACACTGCTATCACTTGGTTTGGTATGAAGGGAGTGGATGTTTAGGTTGGTGAATGGCATGCTGAGAAACGGTCTGATTTGTCCTGGGTGGTGTTGAGCTTCTTGTGTGTTGTTGGAGCTGCACTCATTCAGGCAAATGGAGAGTATTCCATCACACTCCTGAAATGTGCCTTGTAGATGTTGGACAGGATGAGGGAGACCGGAGGTGGGTTGGTCACTTCAGAATCCCCAGCCTCTGACCTGTTCTTGTAGCAGAGGCATTTATATGTTGTTTCTCGTTAATGGTAACACCCCCCCCCCCCCATGATGTTAATAGCAGAGGACTCCATGATAGTAAAGCTATTGAGTGTTAAAGGGAGATGGTTAGATTCTCTCCTATTGGAGATGATTTTGCCTGGCACATGTCTGCCACTTATATCACTTGCCAACCTGAATGCATATGGATTGCTTCAATATCTGAGGAGTTATGAACGGTATTGAACTATTGTACAATTATCAGGGAACATATCCACTTCTGACCTTAGGATGGAGAAAAAGTTATTAATGAAACAGCTGAAAATGGTTGAGCCTATGACACCATCCTAGAAATTTCTTACTCCTATTTCTTATGATTCATATCTACCGCAAAGAAAAATAGTTGTTGTAGGCCAATCATCTCAGTCGCAGGACATCATTGCAAGAGATTCCTAGGGTAGTCATAGAGTAAATTGTGAGACCCTGTGCTGATTCCAGGGATGGCGGGACTGATGTATGAGGAGAGATTGACTAGGTTAGGATTGCTTTCGTTGGAGTTCAGACGAATGAAGGGGGGATCTCATAGAGACTTATAAAATTCTAACTAGATAGGGTAGATGCAAGGAGGATGTTCCCGATGGTGGGGGAGTCCAGAACCAGGGGTCACACTCTGAGGATTCGGGATCAACCATTTAGGACGGGGGTGAGGAGACATTTCTTCACCTAAAGAGTGGTGAGCCTGTGGAATTCATTACCACAGGAAGTAGTTGATGCCAAAACATTGAATGCATTCAAGAGGCAGCTAGATATAGCACTTGGGGTGAATGGGATCAAAGGTTATGGAGAGAAAGGATTAGGCTACTGAGTTGGACGATCAGCCATGATCGTGATGAATGGCGAAGCAGGCTCAAAGGGCAAATGGCCCCCTCTTGCTCCTATCTTCTATGTTTCTAAAACTCTGACTCTATGGCAACTCTAGAAATCTCTTCTTTTGTTCATGTTTGGACCAAACAAAGGCTGTAATATCAGGAGCAAAGTGGTCCTGGCAGAAGCCAAACTGAGCATCAGTGAGCAGCTTATCGCTATGTAGTGCTATTTACTGAATAGCACTAAGATGCCTTCCATCACATTGCTGATCATTGAGAGGAGGCTGATGTAATGGTAATTGGCCATTTTGGATTTGTCCTGCTTTTGTGGACTTGATATATCTGGGCGGTTTTTCACATTGTTGGGTAGATACCAGTGTTGTAGCCGCTCTGGAACATCTTGGCTAGGTGCACAGCTGGTTCTGGAGCAGTCTTGCTTGAACAACCTTATTGAATTTTTTGAGGAGGTAACAGAGAGAGTAGACAATGGATGTGCATTAGATAGAATTTATTTGAACTTTCAAAGGGTCTTTGATAAGATATATTGGTATCTTTCTATCTACAAGTTTCTGATGGACAGAGCAAACAATCCATTTAGGTGGGGTGTCTTTATTTGGAGCATCTCTGCTGGTGGCTGTGAAGATCAATCCTTAAGAAGCAGATTTTGCACAAGTACCGCACCTGAAATTACCAAATAATGTTGTGGGTTCTTCTTTTTGGCATTGGAGCTCATTGCCTAGCTGCTGACCATGGTGGTGATACACACCAGCCCGGAAAAGGTGTTGCCATTTCCCATTTCACCAGCTGGTGACTCCCTAAAGCGATAATCGATATTTAGGGCCTTCATGTCATGTTTGCAAGCACCCTTGAAGTGGAACCTTGGGTGCCCTTCATCATCTGGTTCCAGCTATCTCACCATGCCGAATGTTCTTGGGTATGTAGCCATCTTCCATCTTGTGGGATGTGCCTGATCGATCGAAGCCACCTCTGATTATTGCCAACATGATTGGGAGCTCTGCCTTTGAGAAGACCGTCACATTTGTGATTCTGTCCTGCCAGGATATAGCAATGAAGCGCCGCAGACAGTGAAAATGGAAATTTATTGAGCTGCCTTTCCAAGTAGCTGCAAGTTGCTCACGTTTCATAGCCATACAGCAAGGCTGAGAACACAAGCCTTATAAACATCAGCTTGGTCCTAAGGACCAGATTGGTGTTATCCTGGTTGCATTTTGTGAGTCAACTAAATGTGGCAACCGCTTCCCCTGCTCTCATAGGGCAGATTGTCTGTCACCATGGACACAGCATAGCAAAATTTGCTAACTACTTCCAGTGGGTTGTTCATGATCAGGGATGGAGATGCAATATCTTGTTCTAAGACCACCGTTTACTTGACGCTTTTAGTCAGAGAGAACAAGTTACAGGTATGAGAGAGTCTGTTGTGGGAATTTTCTTTTAAAACAGTGGCTGATTTCTAAAAACTTAGATTCTATTTGAAAAACTCGCAAAAGGCAAATTCTCTGTTCAAAAGGTGAAACCAAAATTTATTTGAAAATACAAAGTATCATACAAGACGGACAATACATTAACCTGTGGCCTTGGGAGGCCTTCAGAGGGTCAAACAGCCTATGTTCAGTGCTATGAGACCACTCCAAAGATCTGAGGCACTCAGCCAAATTACAGAACAATTATACTTTGCATTCTCTAGGATACACCTCCTCATTGGCTTAGATTCAATTTCATTTAGTGTTAACATGCCAGTCCAATACAAGATAGCTTATCTCAGTCAATTGCAATATGCTACTCGATACAACGATATTTTCATTTGTCCATTTAATTCCAGACATCTTCCCACCTTAGCTAAGCCCACTTCTGGTTGCTATGTAGTTAAGGACGTTTCTATACCTGAACCTTTCCCATAGGCACATTGCCAAGACAGAGAGATAAGCGTCTCCCTGGGCCCTGAGAAAGATATTTCCTTATGCCTGGACAATGTATGCCTCTGTAATATTACAATATGTTACAATATTTGTCCTAGGACTTGAAACATCTCATGCTTATTTCTGCTGACTGATGGATTCTCAGCTCTGAACTTCTGACCATACCATTATATTTTGCAGCATTCACATTTTTGATTGAGACGAACAATACATTTATAGATTAAAATACATTTAATATTTCAATATACTTTAAAATCATATTTATTTCATTTTAATACTGTTATTGCATTCACATATGAACAAACTGTTAACATTAACTCGTTAGATAGAATCATTTAACCCCCTCTAACTGTTCTGTTACTATAAAGACTACATCTGTCTGTGAATCTAACTAGCTGATTTAAAATTCCCTTCCACAGTGTCCATCAGTCTTTGTAATTGAGTTGCCATGTGGGCAAGGAGTGTAGCCTCTCTATCATGGAGGAGCTCCCTGATCAGGATGTAGTGCCCCATAATAGAGTAATGAATAAGGACAGAATGTGGAGTCAGGGGATAAGTAGCAGAATGGCTTGCTAGCTGGCTCCAAGACAGAAAGCTGAGAGTGGGTGTAAAGGGTCGTTATTCAGAGTGTCAGATGGTGGAAAGTGGTTTTCCACAGGGATCAATGTTGGGACCACTGCTGTTCGCAATTTTCATTAATGATTTGAACTTTGGATTAAAAAACACATTTTCTAAATTTGTGGAGACACAAGATTTGTAGTGGGGACAGAGGAAGACCACAACAGGTAACAGGAGCAGTTCATAAATTTACAGAATGGACAAATAATTGGCAAATTGATGGCTAATTAATTTCAACACACATACATGTGAGGTAATACGTTTTGGTAGCAAGAACAGGAAGGTCACTTGTTACGTGGAAGGTGTGAGTTGAGGTGGAGTAGAGGAACGAAAGGGTCTTGGAGTACGAGTACATCAATCATTTTTTAAAAGTCACACGTTAGCAAGGCCACTTTAAAAAGTGAACCAAGTGCTAGGGATTATTTCTAAAGGGATAGAATTCTTTAAAAAAGTTTAAAGTTTTTTTTTAAAGTTTATTTATTAGTCACAAGTAAGGCTTATATTAACACTGCAATGAAGTTACTGTGAAATTCCCCAGTCGCCACAGTCTGGCGTCTGTTCGGGTCAATGCACCTAACCTGCACGTCTTTCAGAATGTGGGAGGAAACCGGAGCACCCGGAGGAAACCCACGCAGACGGGGAGAACATGCAAACTCCACACAGACAGTGACCCAAGCCGGGAATCGAACCCAGGTCCCTGGCGCTGTGAAGTAACAGTGCTAACCTCTGTGCGACTGTGCTGCCTGAATTGAAAAATAGGGGAGTTATGCTAAGCCTGTTTCGAACCTTAGTTAGGCCACACTTAAAGAGTACTGCATGCACTTCTAGTAACTACAATATAGAAAGGATGTGGGGCAGTAGAGAGAGTTCAGAGAAGATTTATAAGAGTGATACCAGATAGGAGTAAATTTACATTTCAGGAAAAGATACTCAATTGCTGCAGCTGAGGTAAATCAGGACAGACCAGGATTGTAACCGGGATCTTGGTTGTGTGCATGATTTAGCCTTTAGTTGGTAAGCCATTCGGCAAAACTCTATATAGACCCAAGTTTTAAATGTATTTCAAAGAAAGATTAAACAATTATATGGTCATTTTTTAGATACTGGTGAGGTATTGGTAGATTAATGGGAGCCTCCTATTGCTTACTTTGTTTAAATAGCTGTTTATCAGTTATGTATAAAGATAAAACTTAGATTTTTAATTCAAACTAAAATCTGGGATTATAAATGCTGTGCTTTCCAAATTGCTTTTTCTGACCTTTGTGGCCTTCCCAACCAAGGCTTTAATAGAAGGTGAAGGGTGATCTACTTTCTTGAATTTCTCAAAAGGGAGAGCAGCCTGTGGTCATCTGGGACGATGGCGACTCGACCTTTTACTTTCTTGAATTTGCTGGTGCTGCTGTGAACTAGTTTCTAAGAATTAAATGACAGGAGCCCGGTGATATTTTCTCTTTGTTGGTAAGGAGATATTTGGTCTCCATGGTGATTTTAAGCAAAGATTTGGAGCTCATTAATGTGGATATCTCAAGACAAACTCCTGTTGTGGCATTGTGCATGTTTCAACCTAGGTACAGTTCATGTAATAGAACCCTTGTTCTCTGGAGTGCTCACGTTTTTGTTTCCTTGACAATTGCATCCTGCTTTAAAGCTCCCCAAAAATCTTTATTTTTCATTTTTTCCTTCACTCTTCCATGCAAAGTTAATTCAGTGTCCATCTTTTTGTTGCACCTTAGAAAGATTGTAATGTTTCACTTACCACCGTTGTTCGACAGCTAACTTCATATTTGTCTTCCTTTCTGTATCGCAATACAGCACAGTGGTTAGCACTGCTGCCTCACAGTGCCAGGGACCTAGGTTCAATTCTGGCCTTGGATGTCTGTCTGTGTGGAGTTTGCACATTCTCCCCATGTCTGCGTGGGTTTCCTCCGGGTGCTCTGGTTTCCTCCCACACTCCAAAGATGTGCGGATTAGGTTGATTGACCATGCTAAATTGCCCCTTAGTGTTACGGGGACTAGCTAGGGTAAATAAATATTAAGGGGATAGGGCCTGGGTGGGTTTGTGGTCGGTGCAAACTTAATGGGCCGAATGGCTTGCTTCTGCACTGTAGGGATTCTGTGATTCTATGATTTCCAAATAATATTTTTCAACTTAAAAAAAGAGTTCTTGATCTCTTCCTTCTTCATTATTTTCCTATGCATTCCTCTTGCTGAGATCCTTCCCAATATAAACAGTGAGCTGGGAGTTCTTTCAAAACACCAATAAATTAAAAAAAAGATAGGTTACAAATACTGTTATTTTATTACACAGAGAAACATAAGTGTTTATTATGTTGAATTGTTTGTGATGTTCAGATATAAATCTTCATTGCAATATTAAGGGAGTACTGCATTGCTAAAGGTGGCACCTTTCAGTTAAGGTAATAGTTGCCTGATCAGTTGGACATAAAAGATATCTTAGGAATATTGAAGAAGACCAGTGAGTTCTTTAGCTGTCCTACACTAACTTAGAAAACAACCGACTCTATGTGAAGTTCTTTGGAAGATTTCTTGTGATTTTATCATTATGGCTCCGGTTGTTAACAAGTCCAGTTAGATTTAGTAAATAAATGACACAACAATCTATACCCTCTTTTGAATGAAGTTTAAACTTTCTAATTTTTATTACGCAGAGACTTTTTATATCTGTTGATGAAACCAGTTTACCTGCACAACCGTCTTCAGAAACTGGCCTGGACAAAAAGCTCCTGGAAAAATTTGGGACGACAGAAGAGGAACTTGGCCCACAAAAGGAAAGCAGCAAGGATTGTGTTGTGTGCCAGAATGCTCCTGTGAACTGGGTTCTGCTGCCCTGCAGACATGCCTGTTTGTGCGACTATTGTGTGAATTACTTCAAGCAATGCCCCATGTGCAGAGAGTTTGTTAGAGAATCTTTTGCCCTTGTACGAACAGAGGAAGAAGTTGGCGCAGTTAAAGATAGCGCTGATAATCAGTTACTTGAAGATATCTGGGAAGACCTTTGATGGGGAAAACATTCACAATGGTGTAAATTAACGGCCCGCTCTTTAATGGGGAAAAAAACTCAGAAAATGCAGCTTCTGCAATGTTGAAGGTCTATGTGCAATCTAGAATCTTGATGAAGGAATTAAATAATAAGTTCTGTAATGAAGTTATGCAAGTTACTTGAGGCATTATTGACATTCTGACTAGTTTAAAATGGGGACAGCATGTTTTCTTGTGTGTGCGAGGGGAGAAACAAATAATTATGTTAACCAGCAGGTCATTAGTTTACACTAATTAGTAACATAAAAACATCTATACTGCTTAATCTAAGTAAATTAAAATTTGACTTACTTTTTAAACATTGACTTATTCCTGCATCTTGCACCAGAAGTTGTCTCCAGTTCTTGCAAACTTTAGTCGTGTTAATATTCAATATATTCAAATCTTAAACATTTAACTTTTTGGAGTATTTTCTCATACTGAAGGATTTTAATGATTATGTACACCTATTACTGCAAAACTCATCATGAACTGGATATTAACTCGAATGACAGGAACTGATTAACATTTCTCACCTCTGTTTCACAGCCACAGCAAGCCAAATTGAGAGGCTGTCCGGCAGGTAGGCCTTTAGCACCAGGCCAAAGATGGGAAGTGGGGAGGAGGGAGGGATCGGAAAAGTCGAGTTGAAGGGAGTGTGATAATCTGAGGGCAGGGCTGGGGCAGATTGGTGATCTTGTGAAGGAGATCATAAGCGTTGGTTGTAGGTTGGGATGGGGGGGGGGGGGGGGGGGGGGGGGGTTGCTTTGTCCTTCTATTTCTATCCCTGCTTGCACGCGTAATGCAAAGCTTGCTACTTGTTCTGCTTATTAATTTCCTACTTCTCTCTGTATATTCTGACTGCAGGACCACATCCCTCTTTCTGCTTAGGGCATTGGTAATGTGAACACGACCACTGGCTGTCCCCCCCACCCCGGGGTGCTCTGCAGCAACTGAGTGTCGTCTTTGGCATCAGGGAGACAATGCACCATCTGGATTTAGTTGCTGAGTTTCCCAAGGCCTGGACATCTCAGCTATTCATGGTTAAATTGGAAATACTGCTTAAATGTGAGGCATAAATGCTCATCATTACATTGCTGACCCACTTCCGTTTAAAAACGGATTCATTTTAACATCCTAAACCTGCTTGATTTTTGGGGTCAAAACTCCCCCTCCTCCTCCTCCCCCCTGCCCCGTCCCCCCAATGCATTTCTAGAATCTGAGACGCCCTGAAGCTTTTGAACTAGGCACTGCATCCAGAAACTAAATATGCTGTATAGTGTATATATAATTTTTAAAATATTAATTTGTATTTTGTGAACGATTACAGTATGTGAATATTAATGGCTAAAGTTGTGGTGATTTGAAATTGTAATATAGGTCAACAGTTTGATAGAATAATAAATGTATGTTATATATATTCATTGTTTCAAAAAAATATAAACTAAGAATGACTGTACAGTACCGAGAATGTAATAACAGATTTTCCACTTAGTCTTATGGGAAATACTGAAATTTAAGCTTTCTTTTTATGAGCCATGTCCAAACTGTTCCAGTAACTTCCTTTAAAATGCACAGCTCCATCCCTCTATTTTTAAAATTGTAGTTATTTTTAATGTTTAGCAATGATGCAGTATTGTACCTGAACACTGATCCTTGAGGAGTGCCAGCTTCCAAAACTAAAAATTGTAATTTTATTTAGATTGTTCATAATTGGCCAAATTAAGTGTGTAGAAGTAATCAGTTTGCTTTATGCCTCCCTGAAATGTTTGGTTTTGCAATGCATAGACCAAAAAGGAACATACTTGTTGAAATTGTAGGTAGGACCTATGAATGAAAACATCAAAAATTATCAACTGTCCAAACTACTCCATTCAGCCACACAACTGTGCATTGATACCACTGCAAATGCCATGGGTTTTTATTTTCAGTCTATATTCGGGAACTTGTTCATCTGAAATTCAGCAATGATCAGAATATTCCACAAAATATCAAAACTTAACAGGTTTCTTATTTCAGGCTGTTTAAATGATCATGGTTGCATAAAGACAAATACTAGTGGAGAATGCTGAGACCAATTAACTAATTATTTAATAAACAGTAGGAATTTGAATGTTGGCAGTTAGTCAAAAATAACTCCACCTATAATCTTCTCTCTTCCAGAGGTTTTTAGGCCTGGAGTCTAATTCCAGCACTTGTGCGCTCAAAGAAATATTGGATTTCTACAAATATAATGCCCAAGTATTATGAAAATGGTAGTCTGGTTTTAGTAAAGTCTAAGATTTGTTCTTTTGCTAGCCTTTATCTGCATCATGGCCATGAAACCATTGTTGGAAAACCCATCTAGTTCAGTTATGTTCTTTAGGGGAGGAAATCTGCTGTCCTTACCTGGTCTGGCCTACATGTGACTCCAGAGCCACAGCAATGTGGTTGACTCTCAACTACCCTTGGGCAACTAGGGATGGGCAATAAATGCTGGGCAGCCAGTGACACCCATGTCCCATGAATGAATAAATAAAGATACTTGTTTACAGGTCTGTGTGCTGCATTTCATATAAGTAATTTGCAGGAAACTTTCAAAAGACTGAAAAATACCTTTATAAATCAATCTATTATATATGGAATACAGCCCTTGGAAAAGGACCCCCTTTACAGATGTTGGGTGGGCTTGTCCCAAAAAAATTGTAAGTGCCGAATTTGTGTAAAAACTGGAGTAAATCGCACTGATTTTTTCAGCGGGATTTTCAAAATGAATTCCCACACTGCACTGCAGAGAGCATGGCGTGAATCTCATTAAAAATCAGAGGGCAGGGCCTATTCTCGCTGGAGAGGCCAGCAGCATAGCGCTGAGTGGGCCACTGCACATGCACCAATCTGTCAGAGAGGAGATCAGCACATGTGCAGTAGCCCCGCACTGCCGGCCACCCGATCACTGCCCGCCCCCACGCCCGGGCCTGCTTCGATAGATTCATGAGGGAAAAGTCATGTTTGACTAATTTACTGGAATGTTTTGAAGATATAACGAGTGCGGTTGACAGAGGGGAACCGGTGGATGTGGAGTATTTAGATTTCCAGAAGGCATTCGATAAAGTGCCTCACAAAAGGTTGCTGCATAAGATAAAGGTACACGGAGTTGGGGGTAAAGTGTCAGCGTGGATTGAGGATTGGCTATCTAACAGAAAGCAGAGATTTGGAATAAATGGGTGCTTTTCCGGTTGGCAATCAGTGACTAGTGGCGTGCCGCAGGGATCGGTGCTGGGGCCTCAACTATTTACCATATACATAGACGATCTGGAGGAGGGGACCGAGTGTAGGGTAACAAAGTTTGCGGATGACACAAAGATGAGTGGGAAAGCAAATTGCGTGGAGGACACAGAGAGTCTGCAGAGAGATTTGGATAGGCTAAGTGAGTGGGCGAGGATCTGATAGATGGAGTATAACGTTGGTAAGTATGAGGTTATCCACTTTGGAAGGAATAATAGTAAAATGGACTATTATTTAAATGGTGAAAAATTACAACATGCTACTGTGCAGAGGGACCTGGGGTCCTTGTGCATGAATCACAAAAACTCAGTTTGCAGGTGCAGCAGGTAATCAAGAAGGCAAGTGGAATGTTGGCCTTTATCGCGAGAGGGATGGAGTATAAAAGCAGGGAGGTCATGCTGCAACTGTACAGGGTACTGGTGAGGCTGCACCTAGAGTACTGTGTACAATTTTGGTCCCCTTATTTAAGAAAGGATATATTAGCTTTGGAGGGGGTATGAAGAAGGTTCACCAGGTTGATTCCGGAGATGAGGGCGTTAGCTTATGAGGAGAGATTGAGTAGACTGGGCCTGTACTCATTGGAGTTTAGAAGGTTGAGGGGAGATCTTATAGAGACATATAAGATAATGAAGGGGCTAGAAAGGGTAGAAGCACCGAGGTTATTTCCACTTACAATGGAAACAAGAACTAGGGGGCATAGCCTCAAAATACGGGGGAGTCAATTTAGAACAGAATTGAGGAGGAACTTCTTCTTCCAGAGGGTAGTGAATCTTTGGGATTCTCTGCCCAATGAAGCAGTAGAGGCAACCTCGCTAAATGTGTTTAAGTCACAGATAGATAGATTTTTAACCGTTAAGGGAATTAAGGGTTATGGGGAGCGGGCGGGTAAGTGGAACTGAACCCACTATCAGATCAGCCATGATCTTATTGAATGGCGGAGCAGGCTTGAGGGGCTAGATGGCCTACTCCTGCTCCTATTTCTTATGTTCTTATTATCTCTCCTTTCCCCCGGCAACTCCAAACCCCCACTACCCTAATGGATCACTGGCCTACCTCCCTCTGTTATCGCCAAATGCAGAGTGGCAACAGGACCCCCCCACCCCCAAAAGAGGCCCTATCCCTGCTCTGGCCCCTGCCCCCTTGACATTGCCCAATGTCTGGGCAATGCCAAGGTGCCCCCTGGGCATAACTACTTTTCCACTTGGGCACTGTCAATCTGGCAATGCCCAGGGGACCACCTCCCCTTACCCCTGCCCTCCTGGTGGGCCTCTATGGCCCCCCTTCACTCCAGTGGGGTTGGGCCGCCAGCTCCCTGCTACTGGTGAGCTATTGTAAACCCTGCTGGAATGAAACACTTCTGGAGAGGGAGAGAGAGAGGCTAGTGGGCCCGAAGACTTCAGTTCCAGGCCTGCTAATCATATTTAAATCTTCATTTACATAATTTATTCAGCTTGATTTATTCACCAATTTCTGGCGCAGAGCTGACGGCGCTGGGAAATCCTGCGGCCAGAGACGTGCGGAAGCCATGGTGCCCAGCAGGAAGCCCACTACACGGCTTCCACTGACAAAGTGGCTAAGATTGAATCCTGCTCCATTTCCCCATTATTATCACACCATTCAAGAATGTAAATTACATTGTGATAAAACAACAACCTCATATATCAGTGGCATAAATCTCATGTGTTTTTAAAATATTATTTGTCAACCTTAATCTGAAATAAGACAATATTTTAAATTTCACCCAACACCTGAAAACAGATTACCCAGTCTTTCCAATGTTGCTGTTTGTGGGAGTTTGCTGCCTCAAATTGTTTGCTGTAATTCCTATATTACAACAGCCATTGCATTTCAAAAAGTACTTAATTGGTTATAAAGCATCTGTGATGTCCTAAAATGACAAAAGGCACAATAGAATTTTTGCACTTTCACAGCTCCTGGATTGATGCAGCAAGGTCAGAATCTACCTTTACCCTGATACATTGACCCAGCTGCCATGTCAGAGATGGGAAGATTTGAACAATTTTCAAAAAATTCTGTTGTCCAGCTTTCTATTTGTTTGTTCCAAGATAGACTAAGCGACTGCACGCTATTGCTGTGGTGTTCGTGCACCATTTTGCAAATCTAAACTAATAGGAGTTGCAGGAAAGCATTATCAATAATCAATATCATTGCTCTAATTGCCATCAATACTTTTCACAGTCTCCTTAAATCTTGTCCATAACTACATTTGGAATAACGCTGCAGAGTTCCTCCCTGCATTTATTTGTTTTCTTCACAAGGTTTAGACTTAGAAACTTCCTGTATCTTATGATACATGAGATGCATGAAACGCGTACATCTGTTTCAAGAGCTCGTTTTCCTGGAATAGGTTATCAGCCTGTCGTCAGAAGCTGTAGCTTGAGGAGCATCACTTCACATCAGTCACGGCTGAACAAGAGACTCTCCCACCTTTGGTGTATTGGAAGGATATACAAACTGAGAACCTGTTTGGCCAATGCATCTTCCTTGGCCTTCAAATTCTGGAATGGAACACACCGCTTCCAGCTCAGAGGCAGGAATGCTTTCCACTGTGCCATACCAGGCTGAGGAGACTGGTAAATGAAAACATTTGCTGTCCACCCTTTAATTCAGAGTGACTGTGACTGATTGTAGTATGCATTGCCTGGATAAGGATTCTCTTTTTTCCCCTGGTAGGCAGAAATAGTCATTTTATGCTATTCAAATGGTCTTGCTAAGTGTGCAAAGTACACAAGCGTGAAGTGGCTCCAGAGTGTAAGCTTGAATCTTGGTGAGTGAGGGAATTTGGTGGAGTGAGAGAGAGGTTTTCTGACTTTTTATAAAAAGTGAGTGGTCTGAGAGAGTGAGCGAGAGACTAACAACATCGGGATATGAGCTGAAGCCTGGAAGCATTAACTGGTCAGTAAATGGGTGAGTGATTGATAAGTATTTTCTCCATAAACGGGGGTAATAATTTAAACTGGCACTGGGGAGATACAAGTATTGCATTAAATGTATAGGTTAACCAATGAAACAGCTTGATTTAATTACAGATAATTATTGACTGATATTGCTAATAATTTGTTTTTAAAAAACTAAGATGTTGGAATGTGATGTGTAGCAGTTGTAGTGGAGATGCTGGTGTACACAAATGCAGTGAGCATCTGCAGCTTGAGAAAATTCAGCGCAGAGTTGATGAACAGGAGTCTGAGCTTTGGACATTGTGATGTCTCAGGGAATGTAAAGTTATGTTGGCACTTTGTTCCAGGAGGCAGTCACACACGTTAGGCTAGGTACTTCAGCTTTAGGCTGTGGTCAAGGACAGGAGATTTTGATTGTGAATAAGGCAGATGTAAGGATTCAGAAGGTAGCACTGAAGGAGCCTCAGCCCTTGCAATAATCCAACAAGATTGAGGTGCATGGAGCTTGTGTGGGCAAGAGCGGGGATTGTGGGGAGGGTGAACAAACTGACCAGGCAGTGGGGGCCATTCAAGTAGGTGGAGGTAAAATGAATGTAGTTGTAGTGGAGAACAGTATGTTGAGAGTAATAGATATGGTTTCCTGCAGTCAAAAGCATAAGACCTGAAGGGTGTGCTGTCTTTCTGCTCCCACGGTTAAGGACATCTCCTTAGGGATGGAGAGGAACTTGAAGTGGGAGGTAAAGGATCCAGTTGTCATGGTCCACATGGATACCATATAGGTAGGAGTAAGAAAGAGATGCTGCTTAGAGCGTATGAGCAGCTAGGGCCTAAATTTAAAAAAGTAGAACCACAAAGTGGTAATCTCTCCGTTGCTACCTCAGCCACAAGAAAATTAGCACAGGATAAATAAGATCAGAGAGCTGAATGCATAGCTTAAAGGTTGGTGTGGGAGAAATAAGTACTGGGGAAAGAGGAAACTTTACCATTGGCACATCCATCACCAGAACAAAGATGGACCAGTTGACTGGTGAACCATACAATTAGGGCTATAGAGAGGGCTTTTTTTGGGAGTGGGAAAGGATTCACGAGGGGAGATTTGGAAAGTTAGATAAAGGACAAAACCAATTGTGCAGGATAGCAATCATAGCCAAAGGGTGACAGGAGGTAGATCATACAAACGTATGAGTGCACCAGCAAATAAGATCACGGGTAGGAAAATATGATAAAAGGATAGAATTAAAGGCTCTTTATCTGATTGTATGCAACATTTGTAACAAGATGGATGAATAGAATAAATAAGTCTGATATAATCATTACAGAGACAGGGTTGCAAAGTGACCACAGCATTGCAGGATATTACAGGGTTGCAAAGTGACCACAGCTGGAACTTGTATATTCAAGAGCATTTGACATTTGGGAAGGACAGGAAGAAGGGAAAAGGAAGTGGATAACACTATCAATCAATATTGAGATCAATACAGTGGTGACAAATGATCTTGGTTCAGAGGACCAACAATATAGAATCAGTTTGTGTGGAGATAAGGAACAGCAAATGAAAAAGTCATTAGTGGGAGTGGTTTATAAGCCTGCTGCCAGTAGCTACACTGTAGGAAAGAAGTCAAGAAATAATGGAGACTCGTAAGAAACATACTGCAATAATCATGGGTGATTTCAATCTTCCTGTAGATTAGACAAAAACCAAATTGGCAAAGGTAGCTTTGAAAAAGAGTTCATAGAGTGCATTTGAGAGCATTTCTCAGAATTATATATTCTGGAACCAACCAGGAAACAGGCCAGTTAGCCCCGTTAATGTGTAATGAGATAGAATTAATGATCTTGTTGTGAAGGATCATCTAGGTAAGTGTGATCATAACATAATAGAATTTCACATTCAGTTTGAAGGTGAGAAATGTGGGACCAAACTAATGTCCTAAGCTTAAGTAAAGGCAATTAAAAGGATATGAAGACAGTGGAATTAGATAACAAGTTAAAAGAGAAGATCGTAGAGAAACGTAGAGTGGCAGACATTTATGAGCTATTTCATAACTTTCAACAAAGAAATATTTCATTGAAAAAGAAAAACTCCATGAGAAGGATCCATCATCTTTGATTAACTAAGGATGATATGAAATTTAAAGAAAAGTTGTACAATACTGCAAAAATTAATTGGAGCCCAGAAGATTGGAAAAAAATAGAAACCAGCAAAGGATGAATAAAAAAGAAAATAGAGGGAGAAATTGGAGTAAACAGCAGTAAACATTTCTACAAGCACATATCAAAGGAAAAGATCAGTGGCAGTGAATGTGGGTCCTTTAGAGGGTGAGACTGGGGAATTAATAATGGAAAATGTTAACAGCCTATGAGTTCAAAACAATGTTTATCGTATGGAAATGGAATAGGTGCAATACTTCCAAATTGTAGTGATACTGCTGAATTGAATATAAGTGTCAATCAGAGCAAACTGATTGAAATTCTCAGAGGTTGGCTGAAACTAGACAGGTAATTGCAGCAGAACAGGAAGAAGTCCTTACGTGGCCAAGCCAAAGAAAGATAATTTGGGAATTGTGGTGAACCATCGTTGGTTCCCACTGGATAGTACTGAGCCAGGGGCTGGCCAGTACTACAAGGATGTACATATGTTACTGTTGGGTTGTGCTATTGTTGCTGTTGGGGTTAGGGTGGGGTTGTTACACCTTTGTACTGTAGTGTTGTGGCACATCCCAGTCGGGCTCCGCCTCCTGGGAGAGATATAAGAGTCCCTGCTCTGGCTGGGACCCCTTCAGTCGGGGATAGTGTATATAAGTTCTGGCAGCTTCATTACAGTAAATAAAAGCCTTTCATTTACTGAGCTTCGGGCCTCGTGTTTGAGTAGCGCATCAATTTTATTTACTGTCGTTAAACTCTCGTCGGAGAAAAAAAGAGAGAGTATGGAGCAAATTCTGAAGCCGGAACGCCTTACGCTAGATCCACGTGCGGTGGGCGCTTCTAACACCTTCGACCACTGGCTGAAGTGCTTCGAAGACTACCTGGCAGCCTCCGCAGCGGTCACCACAGATGATGACAGACTCCGGGTCCTCCATGCGAGGGTAAGCAACACTGTCTACCTCGCGATCCGTGCGGCCACCGATTATACTAAGGCCCTCGAGCTTCTGAAGAAGCGCTATATCAAACCACCCAATGAGATACACGCTCGTTACCTCCTAGCCACTCGACGACGGCAGTCTGGCGAAACGATGGAGGAATATGCGAACGAGCTCCTACAGCTAGCCAGGGGCTGTGACTGCAAAGCTGTGTCGGCTGAGCAGAGCATGTACGACCTCGCCCGAGATGCGTTTGTGGCCGGGGTCGGATCGTCGTACATTCGACTTAAACTGTTGGAGAAGGGTAACCTTAACCTTACCCAGGCCATCGAGCTAGCAGAGATGCTCGAGACAGCCTCCAAAAGCTTAGTATTATATCCGGAGGACCATGTGGAGACAACGTGGCAGGAGCAGTCGCTAATCCCTCCTCGTCCCTCGGGTTCGAAATGCTGCGTAATGGCGTGCTCACACTCAGGCCAGACGACGGCAGCAGCCCCGGGCGGCCCGCGGTGCTATTTCTGTGGAAGAGCGAAGCATACTCGGCAACGGTGTCCCGCTAAAGCTGTGTTGTGCACCGCATGCGGTAAAAAAGGGCACTATTCAAAAGTGTGCCGATCTAAACCCAGGAACGGCAGTGCGGCCTACGATTCTTCAGAGCTCGGGTCTTCGTCGTCGAAGTCATCGCGGGGTTCGTCCACGTGCGAGACCAGGACGACGCCATTACGGTCGACGGAGTCGGAGGAGTATGACCACCAGGGGTCGCTGAGTTTGGCGCCCTCACCCACGTGCGACTCATGGGAGCGGCCATGTTGGTCGACACTGACCACGAACGACCAGCAGGGGTCCTCCTCATCGATTTCAGCTGCCTGCAGTGGCGCTCATGAACCAACGGTGGCGTCGATCATCCTGGACCAGGCCAAGCCTCATAGATTTGACAAATCTATGATGAATATCCAGGTAAATGACCACGTGATTTATCGTCTGTTTGACAGCGGGAGCACTGAGAGCTTTATCCACCCAGACACTGTGAAGCGGTGTGGACTCCAGATTCAACCTGCCAAACAGACAATCTCTATGGCATCAAGGTCCCGGTCTGTTGCCGTGCTAGGGAGTTGCGTGGTAACCTTAAAGGTGCAAGGCACAGTTTACGAGCGTTTCAAGCTCCTTGTGTTGCCGTATCTTTGCGCGCCAATACTTCTCGGACTAAACTTCATGGTCCACTTGAGGAGTGTAATCCTACAGTATGGTGGGCCACTCCCTTCACTGGCAGTGGGAAAACAGCAGCAGCCTCCAAATTGCCCAACGCGCCCCGCCTGCAGCCTCTCGCGCTGAAGATCACCACACCCTCCTTGTTCCAGAATCTTGTGCCAGGCTGCAAGCCCATCACGACTAAAAGTAGGCGTTACAGCGCTGAGGATCGGATCTTCATTAGATTTGAGGTTCAGCGGCTCCTCAAAGAAAGGATCATACAACCCAGTGCTAGTCCGTGGAGAGCGCAGGACGTGGTGGTCAAGAGCGGGAACAAACCCCGGATGGTCATTGACTACAGTCAGACCATTAACCGATATACGCAGCTGGATGCGTATCCCCTCCCGCGCATATCTGATATGGTCAATCAGATTGCGCAGTATCGGGTGTTCTCCACCATAGACCTCAAGTCTGCCTACCACCAACTCCCCATTCGCCCAGAGGACCGACAATACACGGCTTTTGAGGCGGATGATCGCTTGTATCACTTTCTCAGGGTTCCCTTTGGTGTCACCAATGGGGTCTCGGTCTTCCAGCGTGCTATGAACCGAATGGTGGACCAGAACGGGCTGCGGGCTACCTTCCCGTACCTGGATAATGTCACCATCTGCGGCCATGACCAGCAGGACCACGACACGAATCTCCTGAACTTCCTACGCACTGCATCTCGCCTGAACTTGACCTACAACAGGGAGAAGTGTGTGTTTCGTACGCACCGTTTAGCCATCCTAGGATACGTGGTGGAAAACGGGGTCATTGGCCCTGATCCAGAACGTATGCGGCCCCTTTCTGAACTTCCCTTACCTGCTAGTGCAAAAGCACTGAGAAGATGCTTAGGCTTCTTCTCTTATTATGCGCAGTGGGTTCCCAACTACGCGGATAAAGCCCGTCCGCTCATTAAGTCCACGACTTTTCCCTTAACGCCAGAGGCCCAATTGGCCTTCGATAAATTGAAAGCCGACATCGCGAAAGCTACGATGCACGCTGTAGACGAGTCCATCCCCTTTCAGGTGGAGAGCGATGCATCTGATTTCGCCCTGGCCGCCACACTTAACCAGGCGGGCAGGCCCGTCGCATTTTTTTCCCGCACCCTCCAAGGCCCCGAAATTCGGCATTCAGCGGTGGAAAAGGAGGCCCAGGCCATTGTGGAGGCCGTCAGGCACTGGCGCCATTACTTGGCGGGGAAACGGTTCACCCTGATCACGGACCAGCGATCCGTGGCGTTCGTGTTCAACAACACGCAGAGGGGCAAGATCAAGAATGACAAGATCTTGCGATGGAGAATTGAACTCTCCACCTATAACTACGACATCATGTACCGTCCAGGGAAACTCAATGAGCCCTCGGATGCCCTCTCGCGTGGAACATGCGCTAGTATACAGGAGGACCGTTTGCACGCCCTCCATAACGACCTGTGCCATCCTGGGGTCACTCGGCTCTCCTACTTTATAAAAGCCCGCAACCTGCCTTACTCGGTGGAGGATGTCAGGTCAGTTAACAAGGAGCTGTCGGGTTTGCGCGGAATGCAAACCGCACTTTTACCGACCTGACCGGGCACATTTTGTCAAGGCCACTCGTCCCTTCGAGAGACTGAGTGTCGATTTTAAGGGCCCCCTTCCCTTAACAGATCAGAATGTGTACTTCCTCAATATCATTGACGAGTACTCTCGGTTCCCTTTTGTTCCCTGCTCTGATACATCCGCTGCCACGGTGATCAAGGCATTCCGTGATCTCTTTACCCTGTTCGGGTACCCCGGCTACATCCATAGCGACAGGGGCTCGTCATTCATGAGCAATGACTTGAGGCAATTCCTGCTCTCCTACGGGATTGCCTCTAGTAGGACCACGAGCTACAACCCTAGGGGTAATGGACAGGTGGAATGCGAGAATGCTACAGTCTGGAAGGCTGTCTTACTGGCGTTGAAGTCAAAAGGTCTTCCAGTCTCCCGTTGGCAAGAGGTGCTCCCTGATGCGCTCCATTCTATTCGCTCCCTCCTGTGTATGGCAACCAATGCTACTCCCCACGAGAGGATGTTCTCATTCCCACGGAAGTCTTCCTCGGGGACCTCATTACCATCTTGGTTGACGTACTCAGGACCCGTCCTCCTGCGGCGACATGTAAGGGCCCGCAAGTCCGACCCATTGGTCGAACAGGTCCATCTCCTCCACGCCAACCCTCAGTATGCCTATGTGGCATACCCTGACGGGCGAGAGGACACGGTCTCGATCCGAGACCTGGCGCCAGCAGGAGACGTAGCAACCCCTGTCGCTCCCATACCCCCTGTAACAAACCCTTTATCTCTTGTTTCTTCCCCGGACACGGCGCGGGCAGCATCGGGACCATTGCTTAACCATTTTACTCCCATGTACAGCTTGCCTGAGCCCAGAAGATGGTCGCCACCGCAGGGCGTGTCAGGATCCCATGGACTACCGTCACCTCAGGGTCAACCGGCCTGTGAGTCCATGGAAGAACAGCTGGATGCCGCCTTGGGGAGAACGCCACCGCAAGTGCCTACTCCGGTGTCACCGCCGGTATTGAGGAGGTCACAACGACGGTGCGGTCCCCCTGACCGTCTGAACTTATAGACTGCTGACACTTGATTCTGTTTTTTTGTACCCCGCCGGCCTTTGTTCTCAAAGGAGGGGTGAATGTGGTGAACCATCGTTGGTTCCCACTGGATAGTACTGAGCCAGGGGCTGCCCAGTGCTTCAAGGATGTACATATGTTACTGTTGGGTTGTGCTATTGTTGCTGTTGGGGTTAGGGTGGGGTTGTTACACCTTCGTACTGTAGTGTTGTGGCACATCCCAGTCGGGCTCCGCCTCCTGGGAGAGGTATAAGAGTCCCTGCTCTGGCTGGGACCCCTTCAGTCGGGGATAGTGTATATAAGTTCTGGCAGCTTCATTACAGTAAATAAAAGCCTTTCATTTACTGAGCTTCGGGCCTCGTGTTTGAATAGCGCATCAGGAATATCCTGACCAACCAATTAATCAATCCGCATCCAGAAGAGGATCATGCATGAGCTCTTTCAAAAACTGCATTCTGTACATAAACCCCTGAAATGTCCCACATAGCAATGCTCAAGAAAGAAGAGAGAAGATATGTATCGACAGGGAGCGCTTGGAGAAAGAGGCAGGAAGAGTCTTGATGAACCAAGCAGGAAGATCTTGGTCAAAGATCGCTCCTAAACAGTCTACAGTATCTCAGATTGA
Source organism: Mustelus asterias (assembly GCF_964213995.1). Taxonomy (NCBI): domain Eukaryota; kingdom Metazoa; phylum Chordata; class Chondrichthyes; order Carcharhiniformes; family Triakidae; genus Mustelus; species Mustelus asterias. The sequence goes on along the minus strand of NC_135818.1, from coordinate 50,143,767 downwards.
CCATCTGTGGTGGAGTAACTGTACAGTTTAATTGAAATTGTTTCGTTTAAAATTTTCAATAAAGGTGTTGGATATAGTTTGAGATTGTATTGATCAGTTTTGGTATCTAAGGAAGAGGTAAAATTGCTTACAATCATTATCTTCAACCTAAGAGAATTCTTTGCATCATTTTTCATTTTGGAGACCCTACCTCTCCACTTTGGGAAGTTCAACGGACAACGATACTTCGAGTCACATCTGAAATATCAATATCTATTAACTGGTCCTTCGCATTCCTGGGGTTTATTCACCTATCATTTCTATTCCTTTGCTGCCTTTTGTTGTAATAACCAGGGCTTTGATTATCGATTGTAATTTCAATTTTTTCAATTCAACTCTCAACAAACTGACTTTTAAATGACAGAATGGGCTCTTTCTAAAATTTTCCATGTCTTCAGATCAATACAAAACCTGTTTTTCCATAGCATATCACCTCATCTTAAGTGAGTTGTTAAAATGTTAAAAGATCTCTCATCTTTTCATCACTGATCTTCACAAGAAACAGTTTGATGTCGATCGCTGTTTGGCATTGCTTTATTCAGCTCCTTTACCCGAGCGCACGACTATTCCTCTGCTGTGAATAGATGTTCTCACAGCAAATTGTTCTCAGTCTCATGAAGGCTTTTACTATTTTGATGCTTTTGAAGTATTTTGATGTTTCAAAGAATTTAACTGATTTTCTTTTGAAGCTTGCTCCCTAATTCTCCTCTAAACATTATGTTTAACACCCCCTCCCCCCATGTAGCCAAGCAGCAAGAGCAGTTCACTGTGTTAATATATTTTTCATTAGTACAGTCACTATCCCACTTAGTTGCCTTGTGATTCAATCTATCACAGGTGGTGTTGACTTTTGGGTTAGGCTGACATATAATTTATTGAGTCAGGTTGATATTTAAATTACTTTTAAGATTGTATTTGAAAAGTGAATCACAGATAAATAGAGATGTAAGGGTGTATTTTGAGTTCATGTTGCTGACAGGAAATCCTGCAGGGGGCACTGAATGTCCAATATGGACTCCCGATGAGTGAATCCTTGCACCAGGAATCCAAATTGATTAAATTATACACTGATTATATAGTTCAGGTCTAAAAATATAGCCAACTTAATCATGGGGAGCAGTAGTGTGAATTGTGGTTAGGCCCATCAGTTTTATAGTTCCAACTCTGATATGTAAGTGGTTGAATGTTACAAGAGAAGTTTATACATCTATCTGTATACATGCAAAAAACCTTTCTTAAAGCTGGTTCTCCACATGGGATTCCTAAAAGACATGGATAAGAGAAAATGCTTAGTGTCCAGCATAGATCCATCAGACCTACATTATGCTTCACATCATAAAATTGAAGCAATCATGATTTTATTACCTTCCCACAAGTGGAAATATCCACACTCTATCTACCATATCAAATTCTTTCATAATCTTAAAGAGCTCTATCTGGTCACTCTTCAGCATTCTCTTTTCTAGAGAAAAGAGCCCAACCCGTTCAGGTTTCCCTGACAGATATAAACACTCAGTTCCGGCACTGTTCTTGTAAATCCTTTTGCATTTTCTCCTCTGCCTCTTTATCCTTTTTATAACATGGAGAGCAGAGCAGCAGTGTGGAATATTTTTAAGTGTGGTCTAATCAATATTCAACCCAATTTAACATAATGTCTCTGCTTTTGAAATGCACACCTGAAACAATAATTTAAAACTCACTGATTGATAAACCATAATGGTAAGTTTCTGCCTATTGTAATATCTTTCTTTTGTATATCCAGAGAGCAAAGCAAAGCCTGACTTCTTTTCTCCATTACTAACAGCCTCCTTAAATCTCTTTCCTTTGCCCTCTCCACCTTTTACAAGTGTGTAGAGTTCATAAGATTGAGACCATTTGTTCAGCAGCTTCTGCTTTTTCCCCCATGCCTCCACCCCTTTCCCTTTGTTAAGCAAGCTTTCATGCTACATTATGTCTCTTATGCTGTGTCGTTATTTGGTTTCTCTTCTCTGCTCATGTCATCTTTACATTCATTTTGTCCACGAGACCTAATGTTTGCTCACTTGAAATCATTTTCTGAGCACTGAACTTCCATTCGTGCCCCCATGCTAGCTGATGTTCTGAATGGCTTCCTCTGTGTAGACACACTTTCTCCTCCCTTCAAAACCAATAGTATTATTCCCACCCTCCATCACCCCTCTATCCTTTCATACCACCACCCATCTCTGTTAAGGTGCATGGACGTATTCTCACCCGCTCGTCTTGTTCACCTGCATTCTGCGTCTTGACAACATCATCTGATAGCATGGAGTAAGTTTCTACATGTATACCGATGACAACCTGCTCCACCTCTCCATCGCCCTTCCACTGCTTCTGCTATGTTAGATTGTTTATTCGACAGAGTCTTGGGTGGTGCTATTTCATCCAGATAAATATTGGGAAAACCAAACACATTTTCTTTGGCACTTGCCACAAACATTTTGTATCCTTCTCAGCAACTCCATCCTTCTTAGTCACATCTCAAATTGAACCACACTGTACTCAACCTTGGCATTCCATTCAACCTAGACTTATGCATCTAACAAAGATCACATATTTGTATCTCCATAATATGGCATATCTTTGCCCTTACCTCAGTTCACCTGCTGCTGAAACTTTCATCCATACCTTTATTTCTTTGAGATTCAACTCTTTCTATGCTCTAAGGCTGATCCCCACTCTTCTGCATTTTCAACTTTGCTTGTATTCTATTTCATACCAGGTCCCGCTCACTCAACACTCCTATCGCCTCTGATCTGCATTGGAGTTACAGGGGGAGCAGGAACCAATTTAAAATTCGCAATGGTCATTAAAACCACCACCACCAAATACATTCCATTTCTACGACCCTGGCCTTTCTACGCTCCCTTCCCAGCTTCGGTCCATCATTGATGTCCACACCCTCAACTATCTAGGCTCTGTGCACTAGAATTTTCTTCTTAAAACCCACTGCCTACCCACTGCCCTCTTCTTCAAAATCTTCTTTAAAATCTACCTTTCTGAGCAAGCTTTGGAGTTTACTCCTAATATGTTATTCTTTGTTTCAACATCCATTTTTGTCTGATTAGGTCTTGCTAAACGCCCGGGGGGTGTTATTCTACATTAAAGCCACTTTTATTTTGTTGCAAAAATATACTTTATTCATAAAATATCTGAAAGATCATTACAAACATTTCAAAATGGTCGTCACACACAGTGACAATAATATTCAGGTTCTCTACATACATCATGTTGCACTCTGAGGGCTTCAATACAGTCAAAGAAACAAAACAGATGGTTCAAAATAATCATTACAAATGGTACAAGGTATTTAATTTGTCTACAGAGCTAAAGTTGTACTCTGAAGTGCCTAAATACAACTGTGATACATGTAATATTCACCATATACATTCAATGTAAGTAATACAGCCCGAGGCTATAAATACAAGCTGTTATTATATATTTCCCAGTTTACTGTCTTTTTTTATTTCAAACTCCTGATCCTTACACCCCTCGTTTACTGTTGCCGTTCTCTTCCATTTTGCTATTTCTCCATGTCATTTTACTACAGTACTTACTTACTTGCTTTCTTTCCCACTTTCACAACTCTTGTGATAAATTTTATAAACCAACTATCAATCTAAATCAGTGCCTGGCTCAAACATATTAGAATATTTTTCTTTTTTTCATTAATGTATGACTTTTCCTCTTTACACTGTTCATTTGAAGATAAACTGATAAATGGTTTTAGTTCTGCATGTATTTATGAAAGATATCAGAGGAGGTATGTTTTAAAATGGTGATTGGCCTACTATTTTTGATAGTAAATTGCCCATTCTGATTATAATAGCAATATCGAAACTAACAGATGGCCAAAGGGTGGAAGAGACATGTGTGAAATCTTTCATCGGTTTGGATTTACATGCGCAAGTTCAGCTGCATTATTCTAATGGACATTAGCCCAAATGCAATTTTAGAATATAGGCGCACATCTGCAATTCACCATCCACTTGATACTCACCAAATTTGCTAAGATGGTCTTTGAGTACATATCAAATAACTTTCCCTTTCTGTTCTTGTCGGGAAAATATATATATATTGTAGTACAAAACTATATGTAAATAATTAATTTAAATCCTAAGAACGTAGAACCATGTTGAAACCCATAATCAAAGTCAGCTGTTATTAATTATAGTAAACACTTGTTTTTTTTCCTGTGTGAAAATATAGACAGTAAGAAGTTTAACAACACCAGGTTAAAGTCCAACAGGTTTATTTGGTAGCAAAAGCTTTTGCTACCAAAAGGTGTGGCTTTTGCTACCAAATAAACCTGTTGGACTTTAACCTGGTGTTGTTAAACTTCTTACTGTGTTTACCCCAGTCCAACGCCGGCATCTCCACATCATGAAAATATAGAGCCATTAATGTGTCTTTATACCAGTGCTTGAACTCTTGAACCAATAATGTTACTGATTGTTGTAATAGTTGGTTTGAAATGCAGTATCAAGTTGTAACATATTGAAGAACAAACACTTGTTAGTTGCATATTCATTTTGTTTAATTATGTGCGGGTGGTGGACATTCGGTTGAGCTTCATAGACACATGCTAAAATTGTGCTTGTTGAGTTAGAAGCTGTCTTCCTATAATGTGTATCTCTGTAAATAAATATCCAAGTCTGTAAAAACTTGTTCCAATTTTATCATTTAGCAAATGGCTTTCTAGAGTAGAACATAGTAATAGAGAGTATTTTCCCAAAGGTGAAGGTTGGAAGCACAGAAAATATTCAGACAGAAAGCTACAATCCTTGTAGCCATTGTGAAAGCTGCCTGAAACCAAGTGTAAATTATTCGGGTATGATTCAGACTGCATGGAAGAACAACGTGGATATGTGGACATGGGTTATGTCCCTACCAAAGAGGAAGCAAGGTATGGTCTTGGAGTTGTTGCTTCCTACCAGAAGTAATTTTTGAGCTGGGTGTCTATCAGTTTGATAAATGATTTGGACCTTCTCTTGTAACTCTTGGATGAAATTTACAGAGAGATGATCTGTTAAATGCATATTAGATATGGTCAGCCTTGGATCAACTTCAAAAAGTGAATGGTCATTCTGTGAAGGAATAGATCATGAACTTTAACAGATTGCATAAAGGATTGACAGAATCCAATTTGGGGATTCCTGATTCAGTATTAGTATTTATATTGCTGGATTGTGTTAACATGTTTAATATGGACAGGCTGTTGGTTCTAACTGGTGTTCAGTTTTCTGACAGGAATACTGTGAAGATTGCTCCTTTTAAGGATCAATCTGCAGAGTGAGGGTCACATGACCTAGGGAACCAGTCAGGGTTTAGGGTGGAGAATCATCCTGTTAAGTGTAGGCTCTGTACTCAGACACCTTGGGAGCTGGCTGCAGCCATGAGACTGCAAGCCTTTGTATAGTTTTAACCTGTAAATAAACAAGTTGTGTTTTCCCCAAGCTGGTGCATGAGCATCTTTATATTTGGCAAAGAAGATGGGATTTTAAAAAAGTTCCTCAGACTGTGAGTATCCAGTTTACATTTAAGTTGAAAAAAGAAGAGTACTTGCCAAGATGCCCCTCCCTGGACAGAAAGGCTGATTTGACTCCTCTGTGGATGACTGAACACAAAGCATTGAGTGCCTTGTGTATTACTTCTAAACGAACAAAATAGGGGAGAAGGCGAAGCACAAGGCAATTCTCATGAGCACATGTGGAACCCACATTTATAACCTAAATAGCAGTCTCACAGCCCCAAGCGCACCAAGTCCAAATCATTCAGTGTGCTCGTGGAATTGGTGAAGTCATATTTCCAGACTAAACAATAAGTCATACGCCAGAGATTCAAGTTTAATTCAAAGGCGAAAGCCCAAGATGAAACAATTGCAATTTATATCACAGAAATCTGAGTATTGTAAACAGAAATCTGAGTATTATGATTTTGGAGCCACCTCAAATGATACATTATGGGACAGGTTAGTCTGCAAGGTGAATTACCAGACAGTTCAAAGGAGATTACTTGCAGAGATCGATTATAAATTTTAAATGAGAACTGGAGATAATGCAGACAATGGAAAGCACTGAAAAATGTGCACAAGAGTTACAGAGCATGCAAAATGGTGCTGTTCTCCAGTTAGGGCAGGCACCTGCAGTCAGCAGTGGTGCCAAAACTGAAGTAGCCGCCATGAGACAGGAAAGGAGATCAGCCACAAACAAGACAAAAAGATTTAGAATAGGCCATCAATCAGCAAAGTTTAAAGTGGAATGTTACTGATGAGTTAGCAGAATATGCAAGGAGGCCAATAACGTCAACAAGTTTTGTTTTTTAAAAAAAATGCCCATAATAATTTATCATTCCCGAAAATGACATGAGCTCAGATGTGTTTTTGGGGCCAGTGCCTCCTTTATGGACTTGACCTTGTATATCAGGGGTGTAATATTTGTGCATCAACACCGTACCCCAGGTAGATTACCTCAGTGGTTTGAAAAGTACATTTCTCCTTCTTGAGGCAAACTCCAGCCTCTTGGAATCTGAGCTCACGTCATTTTTAGGAATGATAAATTATTATGGGCATTTTTTTTACCTAACTTGTTGACATTATTGACCTGCTTGTATATTCTGCTAAAGAAACACCAGTATTGGTCTTGGAAGATTCCCCAGATAGCAGTTTTCAACAGAGTTAAAAAATTGCTGCATTTTCTAACTTGTTCGTACATTTCAATCCACCTAAGAAACTGGTGTTGACCTGCGATGCCTCGCCATTAAGTGTTGGTGCGGTGTTGTCCCATGAAATGGTGACAGATCTGAAAGGCCAATGGGCTATGTCTCAAGAACCCTCTCAGAGTCCAAAAAAGTTTACTCATAATTTGAGAAAGAAGGATTGTCAATACATTCCACCAGTACTTATATGGTAAACTCTTCATCATCCTTTCTGATCACACTCTGGGTCTTTTTAAAGAAGACAAGGCTATTCCGCCAATTACATTGGCAAAAATTCAAAGTTGAACATTAATTCTGTCCAGCCTATGAATATACATTCAAGCACCGACCTGGAACACACATAGTGAATGTGGATTCACTTAGCTGCCTACCTTTACAAGAAAATGTTACAGCTGCTCCAGTATGACAGGTAATTGCTATGGCATTGATTTCTTTGGACAGTACCAGTCTCAGTGAAGTGACTCAGGTATTGGACCAGCTGGAATCCACTTCTGTCCAAAGTGAGACACAAGATATTTACAGGTTGGACCAATGAGCCAGTTTCTGGAGAAATGAAACCATTTGTTACCCGCAAAGATGAATTGAGTTGCCAGGATTTCATATACTCTGGGGAACAAGAGTAGTCATCTTTGTACGAGGCAGAGAGACACCTCTAATGGAATTACACAATGCTCATTCCAGCATCTCAAAGATGAAGATACTCCCCAGAAGCTATGGTGGGTGACACCGTGGATGTGAAGAATTTTGGTAGAGTGTTGAGTCTGGTTCCTGGAATTGTTGTCTCCAAAACTGGACCCCTGTCTTATCGAATGGACATTGAAGGAAGGATCGCCCAAAAACACAAACCAGTTGAGAAAAAGAGAGATGACCCAGCAGCCAGTTTTGTCATCAGGAAACATTGTCGACTGTTTTAGCACTGAAGTGACTGGTCGTCCTGTGGCAGCCACAACCAATGTCACCATGGAAACAGATAGAACTGAACAGCATAAAGAGGCACCTGTTATTGTGGTTTCGGCTGAAGCAAACCTATGGAAGTGTCTCACACAGATGAGTTTCGCATCACCACAAGGATTCGGAAACCCCCTGAAAGACTTACTTTATAATTGACTAAAGTCACGTACTGGACTGTGCAAATTGAGAATTGACATTTGCATAAAAGGACTTAGAGGGGGAGGCATGTGGTAATTGTCCCTTTAAGAATCAATTTGCAGAGTAAAGGTCACATGACCTGTAGAACCAATCGGGGAGCAGGGTGGAGGAATCAACCTGGTAAGCGCGGGCTTCTGTACTCAGAGTCATCTCGGGAACTGCAAGCCTCTGTCTAGCTTTAACCTGTAAATGAACAAGTTGTGTTTTCCCTATAGTGGTGACCAAGCATCTTTACAAATACCCTGTTCAATCAGATGCCTCTGTCTTGAAAAAGTTCCTACATGGAACAAATGAAACATTACGCAGTGACACAAAGAACAGAGGACTCAATAATTGCTAGATTTCAGTCCAGATAGTGAATGAGCATGTCAGTACAATGGAAGTGTTGAAGATAGGCATAATGAGGATTACAGCAGAACACAACATTGGAACTGTGATTATAGCTAAGTGGATCCCGAGAAATGCCGAAGAATCAGGTAATAGGTGTTTAGGTGTGACTCAAAGTATCATTGTGGAATGAACTGCCCAAAGTGGATAAGAAGTGCCCCCAAAATGAGGCAGGATGATAATAATGAATCTGAACAATTTATGCTGGTCACAAGGAATTTTAGTCTGTCAAGAATGTGTTAATTTCAGATCTTGTAACTATGCAGTCCTAGATAGTGCTTAAACTTTAATAGACTGGTTAAAATGTTATCGTGATTCACTGAATGGTAGAAAACTTAGGAAATGTAAAAGTGCTCCTTGCTTCAGATTTGATGATGAAAATAGAGTGAGCTATTTTATAAATATTGATGTACTCTCTAGTGAGATACCTATACTGCTGTGCAAAGCTTCTCTGAGAAACAAGGAAACTTGACATGTAGGCACAGAGTTAGTTAGACAATTTAGCCACACTGCAATTCAAAAGTTAAAATCCTATTCAAAGATACATGTGTGGTCAATGAAGAGTTCACAAGGCTAATAAATCCATTGACACATGACTGTAAGAAGGCAATTGCCATGGATCCCAAGATATGAACAAAAAATGAAATATTGTCATCTGTTATGATCCCAGGCCAAACCCCAAGTTGTTGGTGAGATTCAGTTGGGGACCAATAATGTTTTGGTTAAAGTAGTCATGATGTGGAGATGCCGGCGTTGGACTGGGGTAAACACAGTAAGAAGTTTAACAACACCAGGTTAAAGTCCAACAGGTTTATTTGGTAGCAAAAGCCACACAAGCTTTCGAGGCTCTGAGCCCCTTCTTCAGGTGAGTGGGAATTCTGTTCACAAACAGAACTTATAAGACACAGACTCAATTTACATGAATAATGGTTGGAATGCGAAGACTTACAACTAATCCAGTCTTTAAGAAACAAAACAATGGGAGTGGAGAGAGCATCAAGACAGGCTAAAAAGATGTGTATTGTCTCCAGACAAGACAGCCAGTGAAACTCTGCAGGTCCACGCAACTGTGGGAGTTACAAATAGTGTGACATAAATTCTGATTCTAGGATCGCATGATAAAGACTCAGGAGGAAAAAAGCAGAAATATTTATGTGAAATAGTGTGACATAAACCCAATATCCCGGTTGAGGCCGTCCTTGTGTGTGCGGAACCTGGCTATCAGTTTCTGCTCCGCGACTCTGCGCTGTCGTGTGTCGCGAAGGCCGCCTTGGAGAACGCTTACCCGAATATCAGAGGCCGAATGCCCGTGACCGCTGAAGTGCTCCCCAACAGGAAGAGAACAGTCTTGCCTGGTGATTGTCGAGCGGTGTTCATTCATCCGTTGTCGCAGCGTCTGCATAGTTTCCCCAATGTACCATGCCTCGGGACATCCTTTCTTGCAGCGTATCAGGTAGACAACGTTGGCAGAGTTGCAAGAGTATGTACCGTGTACCTGGTGGATGGTGTTCTCACGTGAGATGATGGCATCTGTGTCGATGATCCGGCACGTCTTGCAGAGGTTGCTGTGGCAGGGTTGTGTGGTGTCTTGGTCACTGTTCTCCTGAAGGCTGGGTAGTTTGCTGCGGACAATGGTCTGTTTGAGGTTGTGCGGTTGTTTGAAGGCAAGAAGTGGGGTGTGGGGATGGCCTTGGCGAGATGTTCGTCTTCATCAATGACATGTTGAAGGCTCCGGAGGAGATGCCGTAGCTTCTCCGCTCCGGGGAAGTATTGGACAACGAAGGGTACTCTGTCCACTGTGTCCCGTGTTTGTCTTCTGAGGAGGTCGGTGCGGTTTTTCGCTGTGGCGCGTTGGAACTGTTGATCAATGAGTCTAGCGCCATATCCTGTTCTTATGAGGGCATCTTTCAGCGTCTGGAGGTGTCTGTTGCGATCCTCCTCATCCGAGCAGATCCTGTGTATACGGAGGGCTTGTCCGTAGGGGATGGCTTCTTTAACGTGTTTAGGGTGGAAGCTGGAGAAGTGGAGCATCGTGAGGTTATCCGTGGGTTTCACTGGCTGTCTTGTCTGGAGACAATACACATCTTTTTAGCCTGTCTTGATGCTCTCTCCACTCCCATTGTTTTGTTTCTTAAAGACTGGATTAGTTGTAAGTATTCGCATTCCAACCATTATTCATGTAAATTGAGTCTGTGTCTTTATAAGTTCTGTTTGTGAACAGAATTCCCACTCACCTGAAGAAGGGGCTTAGAGCCTCGAAAGCTTGTGTGGCTTTTGCTACCAAATAAACCTGTTGGACTTTAACCTGGTGTTGTTAAACTTCTTACATTGTTATGATTCCAGCAGGTGTTACTGGATGGCAGAATGGAATCCAGGCTCAAAGATCGATTTGGCTGAGCACCAAGTTTTCCGTTCTCGCTGGCAGAGGTGGTGGGATGAACGAGGTTGGAGTATCCCAGCCAATATCTATTTCATACTCCAACATTGAGGTTAGGTATGAGGTACGTGTGAATTAACAGGAAAACAGTAAACTCCAAATCACAGAATCCCTACTGTGCAGAAGGTTTCATTATTGTGAATATTTCTTTGTAATGGCTTCACAATTTCTTCATAAGAAATGCTGAACATCATGAACTTCTAACAAATAGCTTATTAAATACTATGCAGATAACCTTAAATTTTGTTGCACACACCTCTCTTATTATAAAAGTACCAAAGCTTAACCCAAACAAAAGCCAGTATGTGTAATGAGCGGGATTAGCAGGATTTAAACATCATAGAATTATCATACCTCAAAACCTGTTTCTTTTCCTAAGCCCATTCTTTAACTTGGCAAAGAATGTTTCACTTAAGTTCACATCCCCAATCACCACCCCCCTCATTAGCTGGAAGGGTAATTCCATCTTTAAGCTCATTTTCCAAACTAAAATGTGATAAATTCTCATTTTGAGACAATAAGGTCAAAATGGCTTCTTTGTGGACAAACAATTCACTTCTCCTCTGGTCGAAATCTCTTTTAGCCGTTTCAAGGATGTTATTGAGATGCTTTTTATGTTCAGACACAAAGGTTTGGTATTCGTGCTTGGCTTAGTCTCTGAACTCTTTATGATCTTGCAGCTTCATGTTAGTTGATAGTTATAATTCAAATGCAAAAAAAAAGGAACATGAGTTTCAAAGAGAAGAGAAAGAAAAATGCAAAGGGGAAAGAGAAATGCTGAGGGAGAAAGAGACAAGGGAGTTTGAGCTAGAAAGGAAAAGACTGAAATTGCATAGCAAGGATGCAACTAACAATTCAAATACGGGTCCTGATTTGATGAAAAGCTTTGATTTCCTGAAACACTCATGACTAGTGCCAAAATTTAACGAGCATAAAATCAAATGATACTTTATATAAAGGCAAAATATTGTGGATACTGGAATCTGAAACGAAAACAGAAAATGCCGGAAAATCTCAGCAGGTCTGGCAGCATCTGTGGAGAGAGAATAGAGCTAATGTTTTGAGTCTGATAAAGGTTCATCCAGACTCAAAAAGTTGGCTTTATTCTCTCTCCACAGATCACATCATACTTTATCTCTTTTGAGAAAATTGATCATCGGTTAAGTGGCCAAGAGTTTTGGACCCACCTTTGCAAGATTTGGAAGAGCTTGGGAAGCTTACTCCAGCCTATCAGAGGAGATCAGAGTGGGATTAGCAGGATTTAAACATCAAAGGTTTTGAGTTATGACAAATCTATTTCTTTTCCTAAGCCCATTCTTTAACTTGGCAAAGAATGTTTCACTTAAGTCCACATCCCCAACAGTATCCTATTAGAGATGGCACAGTGGTTAGCACTGCTGCCTGACAGCTCCAGTGACCCGGATTCGATTCCTGGCTCGGGTCATAGAAATCATAGAAACCCTACAGTGCAGAAGGAGGCCATTCGGCCCATCGAGTCTGCACCGACCACAATCCCACCCAGGCCCTACCCCCACATATTTACCCGCTAATCCCTCTCACTTACGCATCTTAGGACTCTAAGGGACAATTTTTAGCATGGCCAATCAACCTAACCCGCACATCTTTGGACTGTCTGTGTGGAGTTTGCACATTCTCCCCGCGTGTGCATGAATTTCCTCTGGGTGCTCCGGTTTCCTCCCACAGTCCAAAGATGTGCAGGTTAGGTTGATTGGGCAATTTAGTGTGGCCATAGTGTCCTGGGATGCGTAGGTTAGAGGGGCTAGTGGGGTAAATGTGTGGGGTTATGGGAATAGGGCCTGGGGTGAGATTGTTGTTGGTGCAGACTCAATGGGCCAAATGCACTGTAGAGTTTCTATGATTTCTATGAAAGCTTTTAGACTGTGAACAAGCTAAAACTGCTACTTCAAATTTATATGAGTTATGAGGCATACTGACAAAAATTCACCAATCCCTGAAAACCGTCATTAAATTTGAGCAAGTTAAACAAATGGCTTTGATTGCTGGTTGACACCTTTGAAGTTAGAACTCTCTTCTGAGAATTTATGAGGAATGATTCTATTAATGGAATTCAAAAACAATCCCAATTAATATCGAGATCTCTATTCAGGAACAAAGGTTTCAAAGGTGAAGGATGCTGCTGTAATAGCAGATGATTCCAAGTTCATGTACAAACCCTTTAACCATGGAAAACACTTAGTAATCGCTAGAGGTCCAAGAAGGGCAGAAAAGGGCAAAGTGATAGGTGATGGGGTGGTAGTGAAAGGGAGAATAAAGTGAGAATGTGGACAGCCCTCCATAGGTTAATAAATAAGCTACAGAGACATTAGAGATCCAACAGCAAGGGCAAGTCTAACTGAGAGAGGAGAAACTTGTTCTCAAGAAAGCAATAGATGTGTGCAGAAATGCAGATGTTGTAATACATTAGAGTACATGAATGGGAGAACAGGAGATATATTATGCTGAGAGACATTCAAGGCTGAAGGGCAGAATGCGAATACTGTGGAGAACATCATACAAAGGAAAAGCAGGAGTGTCCAGCGTGGGGAAAACTGTGTTTTAACTGTGAGAAGCTGAATCATTTCACAACAAGTATTTGGCTAGAAAGAAGCAAAACAAACCCATACACATGGCCATTGGAAAGCAAATACTGTGGATGCTGGAAATTTGAAATAAAAACAAAAAATGGTGGAAGAACTCAGCAGATCTGGCAGCATCTTTGTGACTCTTCTTCAAAGCCACTGGAAAGATATCAGTCAAAGTGTCTGATGAAGTTCTATACACCGTTCAAAAGGTTGGTTCTGTCAAATCTATAGGTGATGAATGGTTGTGACTGTTAGAATGATGACCACAGAAGGAGAGCATCAAGTCAACGTGAAGTGTCAGATAGACATAGGTGTGTCACTCAACATCATCACCCTCCCAGGCCTGTGTGAAGTGGCTCAACATAATCCAAAAATGAAGCCCTCGAGACTAAGGTTGAGATTATGTGATGGGATGATACTGAGAAGACAAGTTATTCTGAGAGCCTAATGAAAAGGCTGGATTGAAGATCTGGAGTCCCAAATCAAAGAGAGTACACAACAGCCATACAGCTCAGCTGGAGCAAATCTAGAGCTTAGACTAGTAACCTAAATGTGCCAACGAGATTTACAATGTGTCGCAGCACACAAAACATTGGCCACTGAACAGATTATAGATGTGTTTATGTTTATGTTTATCACAGGGTTTGGATCTCTACCTGGAGAATATCATCTCAAAGTAGATGAGATCAATTCAGCATCTGCCAAGAAGAGTTCCAGCTGCTCAGCTCAAGTCAAGCCTAAAAAGCAAGATAGAAGAGCTGGAAAAGGAGGATGTAATCAAGAAAGTGACAACTTCTATAGACTGGATTAGCAGCAAAGCAGCAGTTGAAACCACCAGGAAAGTTGAGAATATGCTTAAACTCAAGGGATTTAAATAAAGTGCTGAAGAGATCTCAGTACCCTATGCCAACCAATGAAATAATTTTGCCACAACTTGCGAAGGCAAGGATCTTTACTACCCTGGATGTGAAGTGAAGCTGGATGAAGGCAGCAGCTTTCTAAAATGTTCTGGGCACTGTTTGGGAGATACAGATAGGTGTGCATTCTGTTTAGCATTTCCGCAGCTCCAGAGAAGTATCGACGCAGACAGCACGAGAGTGTCGGTGATCTTCCTGGATTGGAAGCCATAGTGGATGATCTACTAATCTATGGATGTGGAGACACAATGGAAGAGGTCTTGGCTGACCATTATCAGAATTTAATATGACTGCTAGAGAAAGCTTTCCAGATGAATCAGAAGCTGAACAAGAAATAATTGCAATTGAAGATGCCTGAAGTCAAGTACATAGGCCATGTACTGATAGCAAAAGGTCTTCACCCGGATCCTGACAAGGTGAGAACTACAGTAAGAAGTCTAACAACACCAGGTTAAAGTCCAACAGGTTTATTTGGTAGCAAAAGCCACTAGCTTTCGGAACAGGCTGTTCCTTCATCAGAGAACAGTCTGTTCCGAAAGCTAGTGGCTTTTGCCATCAAATAAACCTGTTGGACTTTAACCTGGTGTTGTTAGACTTCTTACTGTGTTTACCTCAGTCCAACGCCGGCATCTCCACATCACAAGGTGAGAACTATAGCAGCAATGCAGCGACCAACAGGTGTGAAAGTAGTGCAATGATTTGTTGGATTCATGAACTATTTAGCAAAATTTTTGCCTAATTTGTTATTGGAGTGTGAACCATTAAACAACCTCACTGCCAAGGAAGTGCAGTGATATTGGGGCACAGAACAAGAAACAGCGTTCACTAAAATTAAACAACTCGTGACAAAAACACCAGCGTTAACGCCATCAATTTTGAAGTACTAGATGTTAATGATGGAAGGCACCTTGCAGTGTGATGTCAGTGAAACAGATTGTGGAGCAACTCTAATGCAGCAAGGACAACCAGTCACATTTGCATCCAAACAGAACGACCATACGCTCAGATTGAGAAAGAGTGCCTCGTTACTGTTTTTGCTTGTGAGCAATTTCATCAGTACCTGCTTGGGAGAGACAAAGTAAAAGTGGAGGCTGACAACAAGGTATTTCATAGCATTTTTCTCAAACTCCTACTGCCTGCTCCAAAGCGTCTGCAAAGAATGTTATTTTGTTTATAGAGATATAATCTGGACGTGATATACAAGCAAAGGAAACAGAGGAAACCATGTGCCTATCGGATAGGCACATGGAGCACACCAGGATGATAGGGAGTGGGATAGCTTGATCTTGGTTTCAGATAAAGCTTGGCACAACATTGTGGGCCGAAGGGCCTGTTCTGTGCTGTACTGTTCTATGTTCTATATCCATTCGAGACATGCTGTCAAGATCAGTGCTCCCCATGAAAGAAGTTGAGGATGCTACAAAGGAACGTGAAATCTTCCAGATTCACGTGAGTTAGCAGCTTAGTTTGCCCTGTAAATCATCAACCCAGCAGACAGTGAATCTGATAGACAAGCACCTTGCTCAAATCAAGCAAACTACCCAACACGATGCATCTCTCTAAGTACTGCAAGAAGACGTGATGAAAGGATGGCTTGAGAGCATCAAGGACATACCTGTGGTCACAAGAGCACTTGGGCATACCAAGATGAATTGACAGCCCAAGATGGCATTTTGTACAAAAGAAATAGCGTCATCATCCCGAAGGAGACATAAGGAGAAATGCTGATGTGCATCCATGCAAGCCATCAAGGAATTGAATTGAGTCTGAGGAAGGAAAAAGAAGTGCTGCACTGGCCAAACATGAGCAATGAAATTAAAGACCACATTAGCCTGTGTGGTGCTTGTAATGAGTATAAAGCTAACCAAACTACAGAGCTGTTGATGATGCATGGCATCCCCAACAGACCATGGATGAAACAGAGTATGCTTCTTCACAATAGCAGGAATTGATTATTCAGACTATTGGGAGTTAGACCAGCTGACATCAATGATGACAAAAAAGATAGTAGAATGCTTGAAGGCGCACTTTAGTCATTATAGCATTCCAGACATTGTGATGAGTGACAATGGCCCTCAGTTCACATGTGAAGAATTTAGCCACTTCACAAAAGATTGGGAAATACAACATTATACATCATCTCTGCACTATTCCCAGACAAATGGAAAAGCTGAGGCGGTAGTGAAAAACCAAAAGAATCATCAAGAAATCAAGCAAATCTAGCACAGATGTATACAAGGCAATCCTTGAGTGGAGAAATACACCGACTGAAGGCATGGAAAGCAGTTCAGTCCAAAGACTGATGTCACACCACACCCCAACTACTCTTCCAATAACACAAAAGCTACTGAAACCAGTAGTTACTATAGAAGTGAGTGAAGAGGGAGATGGTGGAATTGTGGTGTTGCCATTGGACTAATAATCCAGAAACCCAGGGTAATGCTTTGGGGACCTGGGTTCAAATCTCATCATGGCAAATGGTGGAATTTGAATTCAATAAATATTGTTATTTGTCATAAAAACCCATCTGGTTCACTAGTGTCCTTTAGGGCAGGAAATCTGCCATTCTTGTCCAGTCTGGCCTACATTAAAAGTTTAACGTTTGTGTCACAAGTAGACTTACATTAACACTGCAATTAAGTTACTGTGAAAATCCCCTAGTCATCACACTCCAGCGCCTGTTCGGGTACAATGAAGGAGAATTTAGTATGGCCAATGCACCTAACCAACACATCTTTCGGACTGTGGCACGAAATCAGAGCACCTGAAGGAAACCCACGCAGACACGGGGAGAACGTGCGAATTCCACACAGACAGGGACCCAAGCCGGGTCCCTGGCGCTGTGAGGCAGCAGTGCTAACCACTGTGCCAACTCTGTGGCTCCAGACCCACAGAAATGTGGTTGACTCTTGACTGCCCTTGAAATGGCCTAAAAAGCCACTCAGTTCAAGGGCAATTAGGAATGGTCAATAAATGCTGGCCCAACCAGCGACGCCCACATCCATAAATGAATTTAAAACAAAACAAGGTGAAATGACAGGAAGTTAAATTTCATTTTGACAAGACTGCTAAACCATTCCCAGAGTTGAGCATTGGAGAGTCAGTCAGGGGTATAAACCTTCAGCACTCAACAGGAGTCAGCCCATGTGGTAACTTGGGGCATGCATAGACCAGTTGTCACTTGAATAGAATGTTGTGTAAGTGAACGACCAAATATACCGGCAGCACCGCAGACACATACGGACAACTAGAGAAGCTGTTTCTTCACTGCAGATGGGCTGGCAAGGAAGATGGGATCTCACCAGCTGCAGAGTACAGAACAACCATCAGTCCCAGAGGTCCACCTGTATCCAAGAATGGAAATTGAACACAACTGTTACCATGGCAACAACAAATGCCATGGGAATGACACTCCCCAGAAAAGGAACATCACCAGCTGAACAGCCAATGACAAGATGCACGTATTAAGAGACTGGTAGGATTTAACAACTCCATATGCAATGCATGTGCAGCGACTGACAAGAGTTTGTTAATGCATGAGAACAGTTATGGTACAGTAGGCGACTTGGGTAACTCAGTTACACATGATACTGTATGCAGATTTATCTTTTTGTTAGGAAAAGGGGCTATTTGCGATTTGAAATGCAATCATTGCTACATATCCTATCTGGCTTGCTGTAGTCATGTGTCCTCCACCATGAGGGACTCTCTGCAGCAGCCATCTTACATTCAGTTCAATAAAGACATTACACTAGAAACACAGGCCAGAATTCTCCGACCTCACCACTGGCTTGGATTCTCCAATCTCACTGTAGTGCATGGAGATTTGGCTGAGTGCCAAATTCTCTGTTCCTGCCGGTAGGGTGAATGAGATCGTAGAATCCCTGTCATAATATTCTTTTGCGCTCATAACACTGTCTCCTGGGTATAGTTTCTCCATGGGCGGGTTTAGAGTTATATTACAGTCACTTTGCAAGCACGCATGTTATTGTGGTGTAGCAAATCTCTCATGACTATCATGAAGTAGACATTACAGGGCGTTGCTCCAGCTGCTCAAGTAACGATATGCCTTAGCCAATGGCCCAGAAGTGCTGGATGTACTCTGTACACCCATATCTTAATTAAAACTGGCTACATTCTGAAATGGTGTTGCCAGCTATACAAAAATACTTAAATGTGTAAACAAATAATATTTTGTTAACAAAGCTCAAATGTGCATCAAAATAAATTTAATTCATAAAAGCTTGCTTTCAAAAACATTGAAAATGCTGACATTGGCATATACCACAAAATGTTTTAAATTTGATTTATTGTCACATGTATTGGGATACAATGAAAAGTATTGTTTCTTGCACACTATATAGACAAAACATACAGTTCATAGAGTACATAGGGGAGAAGGAAAGGATGCAGAATCATGACACTATCCAGGACAAAACAGCCTGCTTTGTTGGCACCATATCCACAAACAGCCACTGCCTCCACCACTGACATTTAGTAGCAGCAGTGTATACTATCTAAAAGATGCACTGAAGCAATTCACCAAAGGTCCTCAGACAGCACCTTCCATACACTTCCTTCTAGAAGAACAAGAGCAGCAGATACATGGGAACACCACCATAGAAAGAAATCATAGAAACCCTACAGTACAGAAAGAGGCCATTCGGCCCATCGAGTCTGCACCGACCACAATCCCACCCAGGCCCTACCCCCATATCCCTACATATTTTACCCACTAATCCCTCTAACCTACGCATCTCAGGACACTAAGGGGCAATTTTAGCATGGCCAATCAACCTAACCCGCACATCTTTGGACTGTGGGAGGAAACCGGAGCACCCGGAGGAAACCCACGCAGACACGAGGAGAATGTGCAAACTCCACACAGGCAGTGACCCAAGCCGGGAATCAAACCCAGGTCTCTGGAGCTGTGAAGCAGCAGTGCTAACCACTGTGCTACCGTGCCACTTGAAAGTTCCCCTCCAAGCCACTCACCATCCTGACTTGGAAATATGTCACTGTTTCTTCAAAGTTGCTGGGTCAAATTCCGGGAATTTCCTCCCTAACTACATTGTGGGCCAACCCACAGCGCACTAAATGCAGTGTTTCAAGGCAGCACACCACCACTTTCTCCAGGGCAACTAGGGATGGGCAATAAATGCTAAAGTTTAAAATTTATTTTATTTGTGTCACAAGTAGGCTTACATTGACACTGCAATGAAGTTACTGTGAAAATTCCCTCGTCGCCACACTCCGGCATCTGTTCGGGTGCACGGAGGAAAAATTTAGCATAGCCAATGCACCTAACCAGCATGTCTTTTTCGGACTGTGGGAGGAAACTGGAACACTAGAGGAAACACACAACAGACACGGAGAACGTGCAGACTCTGCTCCACACAGTGACCCAAGCTAGGATTCAAAAATCGGGTCCCTGGCGCTGTGACACAGCAGTGCTAACCACTGTGCCACCAACCAGCAATACCTATGTCCCACAAATGAATAAAACAAGTGTTGCAGTTACAGATAGGGGAGGGAGACAATAAGTTTAACAGGATGTTTTCTCATGTATTGTTTATGCATCAGAAATAGAGATATTATGTTCCTGTGGAGGTGGTACATGGGTGGCTTGACGGCACAGTGATTAGTAGACTCAACAGGCCAAATGGCCTCCACTGCTCTGTAAGACCATAAGATTTAAGAACAGAATTAGGCCACTTGGCCCATCGAGTCTGTTGGACCATTCAATCATGGCTGATATTTTTCTCATCCCCTTTCTCCTGCCTTTTCCCCCATAACCCCTGCTCCCTTATTAATTAAGATTTAACAGTTGGGATTCTACTCCATTCTATGATAATACATTAGTTGCATGTTTTTAAAAAAAATTTCCTGGGATGTTGCAGTCCAGATGGCCACTCGCTCCGAGCAACTCCGTGGGAGGTTGGCTGAGGGAGGGAGCCGCGGGGCTGGCGGCTGACCCTGGTCACGTGCTGGGACACACCGCGCGCGCGGGGAGGCTTCAGGCTGCGCTTTCCACAGCAACAGGTAAACATTGGGCGGCGGCGGCCCCGGACCCTGAGGCACCGGAGGCTGGGGGCGCGGAGGCCGGGCGGCGGCAGCAGCCTCGGGCCCTGAGGCACCGGAGTCTGGGGAGGTGGCCCCGGCTCCTGAGGCACCGGAGGCCGGGTGGCGGCGGCGGCAACAACCCCTGAGGCACCGGAGGCTGAGGCGGCAGCCCCGGACCCTGAGGCACCGGAGGCGGCACCGGCTCCTGAGGCGCCGGGTGGCGGCCGCCGCCGTTAACCAAAAAGCGGCCGGAGAAACTTCACCTTGGCTTCCAATTCAAACCGACATCTGTGGCGCGTGTTTGGCGAGCGCCTAGCAACCCAGCCCCGGGAGGCGGGGCCCGGCCGGCCTGGGCCTCTCAGACTGGAGTGGGGGAGGGGAAGGGAGGCTCCGCCTGGTATAAATACCCGGGCGGGCCGCCCGCCTCGCATCGCCCAGCCCCGCCACCGCCTCTATTTTTGGCCCTGCCATGATGTAATGCTGAATGTTAATGATCCGGGGCGGGGACTGGCCTAAAAATAAATCCCAATTTGCGGGGACGGCGGCGGTGGCGGTGGCTCCTGCTCCTCTGATGGACCCCAGGGAGCAGCTCCCACACCCGAGCTGAGCCGGCCGTGCCCAGCCTGACAAGCAGGTCGGTGCAGCTTGTAACCGGGAGGAGTCGTTCTGACTCACGTTTATTAATAATCCTCACACGCTGCGCCTTCCATGTTATTTTTAGTCGGTTTGAGAATCGCTTTCTGTTTTGGTGATCACCAGTGTTTGTTTGTTTGGGTGGGGTGTGGGGACGGGCTTTATTAACGTTTGGGATCAGAGAGGGGTTTTTATTTTATCCCCAATTAAAGTGACCCATCCCCAGATATCCCCCCCCCCCGCGTTACCACCAGGCTATGTTGGAGCTAACTTTAGCTGGGGGTGGGGGAAAGGGGGCTCCTCTATTTTATAAACCAACCCACAATTTTAAAACCGGCTAGTTTGTAAATGTGACTGCTCCAGTTTCTCAGCTGCAGACAGGTTGCCTGTGGAGTTGCTGTGAGTTTCCGCAGTGTTGCACGGGGCAGGGCAGTCTTCATGCTAACATGGTTAAAGGTTCACCCTGGGGGGAGGGGGTTTCATTCTCCCAGCTTGACATGGAAAATCCCGGACAAGGGACGGCCGCGTATTTGAGGTTTTGGGTGGATAGTTTATTTTAGTCTCTAGTCAATCTGCATTGGGCCTAAACCCAGAGGAATTGCGTTCTGCATTGCTTTTGGAAGCGTTCAGTCTGGCTGGCTGGCTAGCGGCTCTTCCAGTCTCTGGAATAACGTGTCGCTTCTAGAACATATCCTATCGTTTCGGGACTATTTGTAGACTGGGCGCTTTGAACGCTTAATTACAAACCTGTTGGAATTGCTGCATTATAATTTGTAATGAATGGCTAGTTACTGCAGGCGGAGGGAGGGGAGAACAGAGATCCTTCGCTTCAGCGTAAAGTTTGAACTATTTATCATTCAACGATGGTACGTTTCAACAGCCGTTTTCTTTTAATTTCCTTTCCAGTTTTGACCACACATGGAAATGCAGGCGCTGAGGATTAAAACTGATATCGTGGAGAGAGAAGCTCTAAAATCCGAGATCTGCTCATTCTGACAGGTGATATACTTGTAGTGCCTGCTAGATTTTTTGGCCCTCTGTTGATTGCCTTGGAGGAAGAGGGAGCGTGTCAACGGTGACGTTATTCTACAGAAAAGGAAAGAAAAAATCGCAACTCGATCCACACAAAATGTGACAACCCCTCCTTCTACATGCTTCTGAGCTTGGTTTTTTTTGGAGGGAGGGGGGGTTGGCTTGTGCCGAAGAATCCCAACGATATAAACTCGCTGAGTGCTGAGGCTTTTCCTTAATCATGATGTTTCGAGATCAAGTCGGCGTTCTTGCAGGGTGGTTTAAAGGGTGGAATGAATGTGAACAAACTGTAGCTTTGTTGTCCCTGTTGAAACGAGTGAGCCGGACACAGGCTCGTTTCCTTCAGATTTGTCTAGAGCATTCTTTGTCCGATTGCACCGAGCTTCATATTCTCGAGGGAGAGGCAAATGATCCCGGTAAGTTTAATACAACTAATTATTTTTATGCTGTCTTTCCGATATTGATGCGAAACTCTTACAATTTAGTAATTCGACAAACAAATGTTTTGTAACCCTTTAAATTAACAGTTGGCGTATTTCATTGCGGTATACAAGCAACATCACCAACGTAAGAAGTAAAACGCTTTGATGCATCTTGTTCTGCAATTTCCTGTGCAATAACCCAGTCATGTCACGTAGAGTCTGGGTATCCTGTGCTTGCTGGACAACGTGGCTTGGTTTCTTTTCCGATCTTTTCATTACACGTAGCTTTCTATTTTATCCCATACAATCATGGATCCCTTTTAAATGTAGTTATTAAATTTTCTTCGTTCTGTTTATGAATTGCCCTTTTCATCTTTTATATGCCTGTCAAAACCAAAAAAGAGAAGATTTAAATCGCTACGGGCACCGTATTCTGATTTTAGGGAACGAGACTTTTTTCACTCAAACTCCGAGAAGAGGGAAGGCCAAAAGTCTGAGACGACTTGTATATTAGAAATAAAATGTCAACTAAATATAATACAGGACTTTCTTCAGCAAAAACCTTTGAAAATGTATGCGGTCTGCGTTTTGAGAGAGGCGTTTCGTCATATTTGTAGCAGAATCTGAGGCTGAAATACTTGAAACGAAAATCTTTGTACTATAATGTTTCACCCTGGCATATGCAGCAAACACAATGTGGTAGGATTGACTTGTGGAAGAGTGGAACCTGGAAGAATTCCGCTCAAATAGTTGTTTAAAATTGACACAGTTGTAGCTCCAGATCAAATTATGTATATCTTCAGTTTTTTTCGTAGGAATACAAAGGGTGTATTGGGGAGAAGTAATAGAAGTCTGTGTTCACCGATTGGTGGAATTCTTTAAGCTTGATTGCTGTAGGATACTGAACAGAGCCCTTAGTGTTTACTCAGAGAAAAGAATGCACAGTCCTCTTCCAGCTGTTCCATATTAGAGCACGGAGCCTGCAAGACTTGGCAGCTGTCTGTACTGCCATTTGCTGACAGCCTCCAGTACTGTGCTCTGCTGCTAGGATATTTATGCATGGATTCAGCAAGCACTGAGAAAACTATTCTAGTCTATGAATTTGAGATCATATTGGGGGATGGGAAAGGAGCATTTCTATATTTCCATATAATTTGTGATTTAAGGTACAAAAACGTCAAGACTACATTACAAAAAGACACGAGTATATCTAAAATAAAAGCAAAATTCTGTGAATGTTGGAAATCTGAAAGACAAACAGAAAATTCTGGAAAACCTTGGCTGGTCTGGCAGCATCTGTGGAGGGAGAAACAGTTCACGCTTTGAGTCCAATATGGCTTCTTTGGAACTGATCATATCTAGTTTTAAAAAAAGCATTGGTGCACCAAAAGCTGGGTTTGAAGTCAAGAAATATAATTGATATGGTATGGGTGGAAGAAGCTTGACATTAGTGATTAAAATAGTCAATGAAGTATCTCTCCTCTAAAATTGTTCTCCTGTTACCAATGCAAAGATCTGTTTAGAAACATAAGACATTAAAAAATGTCTTGCTTGAAGCACACATTCTAAATGGAAGTTGCTTTAGCTAACAGCAGCTGGTTACCTTTCGGTGGTTGGCTTTTTCTGTTGAGAAGGGAAACCCCACCATGAAAGGTTACAAATTTTCACTTTCTACATTAGCTTCCTGTTCTATTCGGTGTGCTGTATATTCCACAATTATATATCATAAGGAATGGGTTGTATTTTGTGTAATTACATTACATTTTAATCAACTGTAATCAGAGCTGTCATAGTTTTGAGTGGTGATGTTCAGTTCCAAGGACAGGTGTAAACTAGAAATCAGAAATAAGCTATGCAATATTTTGTGCCAACTTGGGAAACCAACTATAAACTAAGGTTCTTTTAAAATCCTAACCTGTCAATTGCAGAGTATGACAATCATTTAAAAAGCATATTGCTATTCAAATACTGTAAGATGGTGAGTATTTGGAGAAGTAACTGTATATTGACATTGGCTCAGATAGTAATTGTTGGCCTTAAGCAGCCAGGAAAGGATATAGAGTAAAGAAACTAAATTGGGTTAGTTGTTAGCTTCAAATAATTGAACTGACAACTGACAAAAGAAATTGGTTTAGGTTGGAGGGTCACAGTTTTTTTTTAACTGGTCGGTGCAACATCGTGGGCCGAAGGGCCTGTTCTGCGCTGTAATGTTCTATGTTCTATGTTCTATAACTCTAACTTTGTTTAGCATTTCCAAAAGCAATCTTGAGTCTGAAAAATATGAGTAAATTCAATGCATTTAATGGCATAATGTAGCATTTTCCTGCTTTTTGGGATAAATTTAGGAATTTATAAGCCTTGATCGTAGATGATCTGTACCTTAATCATTTTTTTCCCCATATCCTTTGATACCTGTCTTCAAAATAAATGATCAATTTCAATTGACCCAGCATCCATGGACTTCTGGGAGAAAGGGCACAGTTTGATTGCCCTTTGTGTGCATCCTGATTTCATTCCTAAGTGACCTAACTCTAATATTATGTCCTCTTCTTCTGAATTCCTCCACTAAAGGAAATAGTTTCTCTATATTTACCCTATCAAATCATTTTTTAATTTTAAATGCGTTGATTGCATCATTCCTCAACCTCCCAAATTTGAGGGAATCCAAGCAAAGTCCTTCATAATTTAACACTTGATATCCTGGTATCGTTCTAGTGAATCTGCACCTAAGCCTTTCCAAAAAAAAGTTTCCTGTGACCAAAACTGATGCAGTCCTTCATATGTGTTTTAACAAGGCTTTCTACAGCAAAAGCACTGTTACTTTTAATTTCTGAATTCCATTGAGATAAATTTCAACATTCCATTAACCTTTTTTGATTACTTTTTACATCTGTGCACTTGGTTTGTTGGATACAGTTAACTCCATACAGGCTTGCCAGCTCCTACCATCCAAACTCCTCATGACTTCCATCTCGTGGGTTGCTCTTAGACTTAGTGAAGCTCATACAACTGAGAGGGAGATTCACAGCCTGGAAGTTTTGAGCCATCAGATTAGGGGATAGGAACAGAAGTAGGCCATTCAGCCAGTCAAACCCGCTCCACCATTTGATATGATCATGGGTGATTGGACTATCCCCATAACCCTTTGTTTTTGGCATTCTATTACTCAGATTATTGAATTGTCTTGCTTTTTATAACTACTGCCTTTACTTTTTAAATTGATTTTGATTGACATGTAAAATATAGGCAAATCTGTGTGGGATCTGAGAAGAAATCTAGTAACTCGCGTTGTTAGTCTAAGCTTTGTTTGCATGCTAATCTTGAGTTATTTGCTGAGACTTCAGTCAAAATAGGAAAGCCATCATATGGGGGCACATGCTCTCGTGGTGGATTTGACCTCACAGCTTGTTTATATAATGCCTTTCATATTCTCTGCATGAGTCAAAGTGCTCCAGTCAATTAAGTACTTTTGAAGCATAGTCACAGTTGTAATGTAGGAAGACATGACAGCCAATTTGCTCACGGCAAAGTCCCATAAATAGCAGCATCTTGTATAGTACCTTTGAACATAAAATGTCCCAAGGCCCCTCATTGGAAAATTCTAAACCATATAAGGCAATATGAGGTCAGATGACCAAAAGCTGAGTTAGAGGTAAGTTTTAAGGAGTGTCTTAAAGGAGAAAAGTGAGATGGAGGTGTGAAAGGAAGGACATTTCAGAACTAGGTAACTGTGAAGACACAGCCACCAGTGGTGGAGTGATTTGGAATCGGGGTTGCACTAGGAGACCAGAATTAGATGGGGATAGATATACCGGAGGGTTGTGAGACTGGAGGATTTTACAGAGATGGGGAGAGTCAAGACCATGGAGGAATTTGAAAACCAGGTAGAGAATTTTCAAATTAAGATGTTGCTTGACTGGGATCTAATGTAGGTCAATGAGCACAGGGGTGATAGATGAGTCAGGACATTGGCAGCAGAGTTTTGGATGACCTCAAAATTGAGGAGATTGTGGGACACCAGTCAGGATGCATTGGAATAGTCACATCTAGAGGTAATAAAAGCATGATTTTGCATTTCAGCAACAAATGAACTGAGACAGTGGTGAAGTAGGAAGATGTTTAGAAGTGGAAATAGGCTGTCTTAGTGATGGCATGAATATATGGTCAGAAGCTGAGATAGGAATCAAATATTGTGGACGGATAGTTGCTAGGGGGGAGTTGCAGTTGGTAGCTAGAGAGCAGAGTTTGGAGTGGGGACCAAAACAAAATGTAAACAGTGGCTTCAGTTTTTCATTATTATTGGATAAGCAGTCAAACAAATTAGCAATAGTGGAAGGTTGAGAGGAGAGGTAAGAGTTGGATGTCATAGCATTACTTTTTACAAGTATGTTAATACTTTCAAATGATTTCTTCAAGGGACAGTATGTAGATGAGAAATAAGTTCGGGAGGGAGGGGGGATGTCAGGGATAGATCCATGGACAGCACCAAAGGTAATGTTGTGGGAGTGGGAAGTGAGGCTATTGTAAATGATATCCAGTCTATGATGAGATAAATAAGAATGGAACCAGATGAGAGCTGGACGACTGGAGAGGTGTTGGAGGAGGGTGGTGTGTTCAACTGGCCAAAGACTGCAGACAGGTCAAGAAGGACAAGGAGGGGAGTTTGCCTTTGTCAGTTATAAAGGATATCATTTGAGACTTGGTCATCTGCCTTATTATCAGTAAATCTATTTAGTTATTTTGGTTGAGGGATAAATATTGGTCAGGTCACTAAGCAAACTCTTCTGCGAATAGAACCATTTGGAACCTTTATGCCTGCCTGAAAGAGCAGATAGTTTGTGTTAACAATCATCCAAAAGGCGGCACCCTCAGTACTGTACAGCTTATTCAAGTATTGACCTTTTGACTCTGAGGTGAAAATACTATCAATATTTTGTTTCTTTATTTTAAAATCAATGCAGCAGGTGTTTGTGCAGCCTGGTAGATTTACTGCAGTGAGATTTTAATATTTATATCTTTTTTGTTTTGATACTCGTACATTCACATCGGTACTTTATACATGTATCCAAGTAGCTGCAAATTCACATCAAGCGCTCTCTTTAATTTTAATTATTATTGTATTAAACTCATAGACTTGGGTGGAAAAACTTGACTTTTCACCTTCTTCAGTTTTGCATTGTGGAATGACATTTCCAAACCAGCAGAGAAACACTGTAACTTTTAATGGTAACATTGACAAAGTAGTATAATTAAATTTACCAGTAGAATACACCTGGGATTTGTCATAATCTAGAAAGTAGGGAAATTGAGGAATTTGCTAATTTATTTCTGTTTCAATACAAACAAAAACATCTTCCTCCCTCATCTGAGCATTGACAGATTTGCCTCTTTAAAATCTTGACTACGTTTCCCAAAACTCCAATAATAAGTACTTTCATGAAACATTGTGCAACGAACAGAATCATGTACCCTTCTTGTTAATGCCAAATATCCATGGCAAAAGTAATTCTTAATGGCATTTCCAACTGCCTGTAAATAACTTCTCATAATGGGAATAATTAAACATGATAAAGTCCCGCATGTGAGGAGAAGAAAATGTAGCATTTTTAAGTCTGTGCTGATAAATTCTGACATTTTCAGTTGCTCGCAAATCCATCAAACGTGTAATGCTTGCATTTCATATGAAACTGATCTTTAAAGAAATTGAATATGTCCAAACAAATTATAATTTCTGAGGTCTTGAATTTATTCATTTATTGGCTTAAATTCAGTCTAATGTCATTTAAACTGACATCAATGTATCTAATATACAAAACATTTTAATTTTTTCTGCAAAATTCTTTACATTTCACATATACAAAGTACTCAAGTCATGAATATACTACAGATAAGCTGGAGACTATTTAAATAAATATGCAGGTGTTGGACATGTTTGCGACGCACACCATGAGTATTTGCCAGGGCTCAGTTGATAGCACACTCGCCACTGAACTGCAATTTTCTGAGTTCAAGTCCCACTCCAGGACCTGAACGCAGAAATCAAGGCTGCCACAGTACAATACTGAAAGAGCACTGCACTGTTAGAGGTGCTGTTTTCCGGATAGACATAATTTTCATGAGTGATCACAGAATCAACTGAAAAACTAGAAATCTAAAGGTCTTTAATTAGACATCAATTTTTTTTTGTTTGTAAGGTATACATGAGCTATTGCCTCCATAATTCTATTTGGCATCTTCGCTCCACAACCCTATGATTGTTGTAAACTGTAATTCAGCGATGGAGTTTTAAGAAACCTTTTCAGATTCTTGCTTGCATGATATTTACATCTCAATGTATCCCAATAGATACATTGATGTAATTGTTAATGCAGCTGGTCATACTTCTCAAGCCTGATCAATTGCAAATTTTTAAAAACAACTTTGAATAAACCAAGGTCCTTTAATTGAAATCTTAGTAACTTTATGAACCTAGCATGAATAGAGAATCATAGAATCCCTACAGTGAAGAAGGAGGCCATTTGGCCCATCGAGTCTGCACCGACCACAATCCCTTGTGGGATTAATCACAATCAGTTCCTATTAATACAGTAATCAAAATGAGAAAACATATGTTATTAGCTTATGCAACTACAAATAGTCCTGGCCACGTAATTTGTGTTTGATACATATTTCTTTGATTTGGTCAGCCCTCTCAATCAAGGAATGACAAATAAAAAAAAAGTGATTAGTATTGGTTGAACCCCATACTCAAGTGTTTATGTAATGACCAGAGGCCGAGCGGGAGTTTCTATACTGGTTTTATCTTTAACTGAGTAAGGAGTATATTACTAATGCATTATCCAGACGATTTTGATTATCCATTTCGGTATGACAATTCAAGGCATGGACATTAACTTCTATGGATCTGGTGGAATCTAGGGAGAGAAGCGGAGTTAAGTTTCAAGTCTGTAACCTTTTTATTGGTTCAGATGAAAGATCATAGATTTGAAACAACTTTTTATTTAACCACAGATGCTGCCAGACCTGCTGAATGCTTCTAGCATTTTCTGTTTTCATTTCGGATGTACAGCATCTGTATGATTTTGCTTTTCTACATTAACTTTGGGTAAATTGTTATATTTCAAATCATGGATGATTTTGTCAAAATCCATTTTCATTGTTATTTTTTAGAGGATTGTATTGCACAATTAAAAAAATTCTTAACCCAGCAGATTGTTCTCTTGGTGTCGTTAGTCTTTGTCGTCTTCAATCTGTTTTTGTTTCCATTGGGAAAAACTTGAATTGAAATTGAAGTACAAGGAATTAAGTATTCATGTTGAACTTTCTTTGAAATTGCATACTGCTTTGTAAAACAGAAACTAAACTTGAAAGATTTCTAAGAAATAAATCTTCATCTTAATCCTTGCAAATAGAGGTGGAGTCAAATTGAAACACTATCAGTCGTGTAGCACACAACTTGGAAATATTGATTAATTTTGAATTCTGCATTGCTAAAAATCTCATTTATGTAAACTTGAGTTAATTTTCTGGAGAGGAGAGAAGAGGAAATCCCTTGTCTACTATTTTTTTAAAAAGTGGTCAGAGTTCTAGATTTATTATCATCCGCTTTATAACTAGATTCAAATGAACAGTTCTTGCATTTACATCTAAATATAGTTCTATGCATCCCTTTTCTCTTGAATCATCTTGAAGGAATGGATTGTTTGCTGGCGAGTACAGTTTCATGGGCATTATTGCCCCCTCGTACTTTCTCAACTAGTTAAGCTTGGCAATGGGAAGGCATTATTGCGAAGCCTGATTGTGTTTTGAACGTAAATCTCCAGCAGGGGTCAGTAGATAACATTCCGGCTGGTAACTGAAATTTCTTGGACCATGAGTATATTTGAATCTCGCTTCTTGTATTAAGATGAGCAGCAACGTGCTTACACAGGTGAGAGGGTGAAATACAGATCACATGCTGTTATCGTCATTCTGATCTGCTAGTTGTAATAATCTGCTGGTCAGCATAAGTTTTAATAACTGTTTCACCGCTATCCTTAGCTTTTTTCCATCCCTACCCACCCCAAGATGTGGTCTATACAATAAGAGAAATTGTCAGGAAAAGAACTGATGACTTATTTTCCTGGAACTTCCGCTCTCATGTTTTTGCCCACTCTTCCCCCTCCCTGTAACACTATCTGTATTATAGAGTGGTTGAAGCACAGAAAGACACAGTGTGGCTTGTGTCTGTGCTGGCTCCCTGCAAGAGAAAATCACCTACTCCTACTCAACTGCCTTTCCTCCATAGTCCTGGAATATTTTTCTGTCCAGAGAATTCTCCAATTCTTTTCCGAAGACAAGGAATATTCATTGAACATATGATGTTCCAAGATGGCGTCGGAGTGAGGTGACTTCTTCCAAGCTGTGCCCAGCATACCTTTTATGAATGGTATGTTTTGTCTGTAAAGCGCGCAAGAAACAATACTTTTCACTATATTAATACATGTGACAATAAATCAAATCAAATGTGTACCACTTTTTCAAGTTTATAAAGTTCAGTTTGATGAACTAGCCAGTGCAGCATTTATTTATTACCCTCTACTGAGAGTGTCCTCAAGGTAACTAGAGTGAAACTGGAGTTATGCGTACACTGGCTCATAAAATTGTGGTTTTCCTCAAGGTGGCGAAACCAGCTTTGAATGCCAAGGGGAAATGGAATAATTTGGAGGGCCACAAAATATGTGGGTTATCAGTCAGTTAAACATAGAGGGTGGTTAGCAAGGTGAAGCGGCTTTCAAAGATGGTTATACAAGGCCTAGCCATGATGGGTAAATGTTTGACCTCTTTGGAACAAAGGGCAGATCATAGTTGGCTTATTTGGCATCACACTCTCCTCCAGCTTCATAGGTTTTAGGTTTGAGTCAAACCTAAACTAGGATTACACTGGTTGCCATATTGTGGACATGCTTCATTGCGGAAGGTACAAACTTTCGGGTGAGAAACTTGAGGAAGGTCTTTTTTTTTCTTGTTCAGGTGGATAGCAAAGTACCCATTGGACAAATTGAGGAATTACAGGATTGTTACAGTGCAGAAGGAGGCCATTTGGCTTCTTGTGTCTACATTGGCTTGCCAGATGCACTTGGTGCCATTATCCTGTCTTCTCCCTTTCTTCCTTTTCAGATAACAATCTAATTCCCTTTTGAATACTTCAATTGAATATGCCTCCACCACTCTCTAGGGCTGTGCATTCCAGATCTTAACTTCTCGCTGAATGAATAAACTTTTTTCTCATGTTGCTTTTGCCAATTACTTTGAATCTGCCCTCTTGGTCTCAATCATTTCACAAGTGGGAAGAGTTTCTCCCTATCTGCTCTGACCAGATATCTCATGATTTTGGATGCTCTATCAAATCTTCTCTCTGCTGTCTTTTCTCTAAACTAAATCACTTTACATTCTCTGCATTAAATTTCATCTGCCACCTGTCTGTCCATTCCATCAACTCGTCTGTGCTCTTGAAGTTTTACATTATCCTCTCACAGTTTGAAATGCTTTCAAATTTTGTATCATCTGCAAATTTTAAAATAGTGCCCTGTGCACCAAGGTCTAGGATAAAAACATATATCAAGAAATGCAAGGGTCCCAACACTGATCCTTGGGAATCTCCAATACAAACCTTCCTCCAGTCTGGAAAAATATCCATTAACCAATTGCTTCCTGGCACCATTCCTGAGTCTAAGGGAGACTGAAAAAATCATGGCCAGTGCCTTCGTAATCCATTTCCCTCAGTATCACTGGATGCATCTCATCTGGTTCTGGTGCCGTATCAATTCTAAGTACAGACAGACTATCCCATGCTTCCTTATTAGTTTGACCTCTTCTAGTGTCTGAAATTTCATTCTCTTTCACCTGGGTAGCATCTTTGTCCTTAGTAAAAGCAAATGCAAAGTACTCATTTAATTTATGTCCTCTGCCTCTGTGCATAAATTCCCTTTTTTATTTGTCCCTAATCGGCCCTGCTCCTCCCACCACCCTTTTACTATTTATATGCCTACAGAAGACTTTGGAATTCCTGTTTTGTTGTTTGCCAGTCTCTTTTCATTTTTCTTCTTTGCTTCACTTGTTTGCTTTTTCACATCCCCTCTGAACCTTCTATACTTAGCCTGATCCTCAGTTGTGTTTTTTACCTGACATCTGTCATGAATACACTTTTTAAAAATCTTAATTTTATCATTTCCCTAGGGTGCTCTTGCTTTGTTTGCCCTATCTTTCCTTTTTGCAGCTATATACTTGAAACGGTTAGAATATTTTACCTGGGAATTTCATACATGGTGGAGTGAGACTGTGAAGGGGGTGAAATTTAAAAATTAGGAGTAGGATTTTGTAATCTTTTGTTTTGGCTTTTCGATGCAAAGTACTTAATGTTTTGGAAAAAAATATGCATATTTTTAAAAAAAAATAATCTTCGTTATCAATATTAAATCAATTTTCCAAATTACGTGGCCAGACAAAACAGCTGGCAAAGGGTGTGTGGTGGAAACGAGTGGCCTGCCACTATCTAGCCATATTTGGTATTAGTGTAGTGGTTGCGATGCAGAGCTAGGAGTCCAGATATCACTGCTTCAGATCTCTCAGACAAAATGTGAAATGGAATGTAACATATTTGATTTTGTTTTAAATTTGGATTGTTTTTTTAAAAAACTTCCCTGATCTGGCCTTCATATTTCTCTGAAAAACAATAATTGGTTGATTGCTAATGTCATTAAAGGGATGAACCACAATGCAACTTTGTTAGTATTTCCCAAGTCCTGATATGACCCTTTTTAAAACACATAACTGATAGTACAGTGTTACGTAGGTATCAGCCTTTTATGCACCATAGGTTTGCCTATTCCTTTAAGCTTGATTTGATTAGTGGTGAAACCTCCTAGCTGTGACTCTTGATAGATGATTCGCAATGTGCATTTGAGTTGCTAAAAATGAAATTGTTGCTGGCTCCGTTTTCTATTTCACTTTCTGGTCACCCCCCACCTATTTGTTACTAAAATTCTCCCTCATGACACTGCTGCTACAGTCTTTGCCTTCTATAGTTGGAATCGGCAGCGACAGCATCTTGGTAGGGGATAGGTTGAGAAGTTTGGGCTTTACTCAAATTAAACATTTATATTTTTAATATAAATGCTCAAGCTATTATACTGCCCCTCCGCTTGCCATGACCAGACCCTGAATTCAGTATTGTAAATCATTTTCTTGTATTGAGTATTACTGTGAATTATAGGATTATTCGTTTTATGCTACGTAATACTAATAAGGGAGATCTATTAGTAATGCATCAACATGTCATCAGTTGTCCCTTGATTGGCGGATAATGTCTACTTGTGATTGTATGTTTCTGCCACCAATCTGTTCTTGACCACAGATCTTTGGGGCAGGGTGTTCCACAAGGTAATGAGCCATGGAGTGCAGGATTTACTTTCCCCTCTGCTACCACTCTAACTCATCATTAAGACATTGTGACTGAGAGCATGATGCAGCTTGAGGACAAGTTGTCGCAATCTGAATGATTGGTAGCAAGCTCCTCCTCCTCATTAATGTCAAAGCTTTTGCGGATCAAGGAGAGCCTTTGAATCTTTTTTTCATCCTCCCCTGGAACACTGGTCATTTAAGAAAACAGAACCTGGTGAGAGAGATGCTTTTTGGCCACCCAGGTCCTGGGCACTGTGTCCAGTCTATCGAAATTGATTGTCGCAGAAGTTTTTGCCTCCATGGTTGCTCCACAACTGTGACTGTATAGCGGGTAGAGGAAGAACCCCTCCAGAGGAGGAAGAACATCCAGCAGAGAGACCTCACTGAGGAACATTCTGGGAAAAGTGTTGCAGTCACCTCGACTGTACAGTGAGTAGAGGAAGAACTGGCGTCAGGAGCATCCGCAAAGTGGAAAGTAGCATGTATAGAGAGGTGGTCACTCCACCGGCAGGAAGGGAATAGGTGACCACCAGGCAGAGCATGAGAGCTTGGCAGACAGTGCAGGAATCTCCTGTGGCTATTTTCCCCCACAAAACAGATATTTGGATTCTGTTGAGGGGAATGGCCTTTCAGGGGAAAACAGCAACAGCCAAATCTGTTGCACCACGCTTGGTTCTGCTGCATAGGGGAGGAGTAAAAAGTGTGGGAATGAAATCGTAAAAGGAGATTCAATTGTAAGGGGAATAGATCGGCGTTTCTGTGGCTGCAAACGAGACTCCAGGATGGTATGTTGCCTCCGTGGTGCTAGAGTCAAGGATGTCTTGAAGTGGCTGCAGGACATTCTGAAGGGGGAGGGCAAACAACCAGTGGTCGTAGTACACATTGGTACAAGCGACATAGGATCTAATCTCTCTTTTTAAACCTAAAAGTAGAATTTAGGGAGCTAGGAAGCAAGCTGAAAAGTAGGACCTCAAAGGTAGTGATCTCAGGATTACTACCTATACCAAAGCTTGTCAGAATAGAAACGGTAGGATACATAGGATGAATACGTGGCTGAAAAGATGGTGTGAGGGGGAAGGTTTCAGATTCCTACGGCATTGGAAATGGTTCTAGGGGAGGTGGGACCTGGACAAGCTGGATGGGTTACACCTGGGCAGGATCGGGACTGATGTCCTGGTTGGGGGTGGGGTGTAATATTGCTAGAGTGGTTGATGAGGGTTTAAACTAATATGGCAAGGGGATGGGAACAGTTGCAAGGATTCAGAGCAGGAGGAATTAAGTACAAGAGGAAAAGACAGTAAGGAGAATAAGGAAAGTGATGGGCAGAGAAATTAACGACCGAGCCAAAAAAAAGAAAGGGAAAAGAATGCTCTGAGCATTTAAAACAAAATGGATGAATTTGTTGCACAGGTAGATGTAAAGGGGTATGATATAGTTGGCATCATGGAGATGTGGCTCCAAGGTGAGCAAGGATGGGAACTCAACTTTGAGGCTATTCCGTGTTTCGGAAAGACAGACAAAAAGGAAAAGGTGATCGAGTTGCATTGTTGATCAAAGATGATATTGAGGAAAGATATTAGCATAGATGATGTGGAATCTGTATGGGTCGAGTTAAGAAACAAAGGGCAAAAAACATTGGTGGGACCACCAAACTGTAGTGGTAATGTTGGGAAAAGCATTAGACAGGAAATCAGAGATGTGGGTGTTAAGGAACATCTGTTATTATGGATGACTTTAATCTGCATATAGATTTGGAGAATCAAATTAGTCACAGTACAATAGAGGAGGAATTTCTGGAGTGCTTACAAGTTGGTTTTCTGGAGCAATATGTTGAGGAACCAACAAGGGAACAGGCCATCTTGGACTGGGTGTTGTGCAATGAGAAAGGATTAGTTGGCAATCTAGTTGAGAGAACCCTTGGGGACGAGTGACCATAAAATGGTAGAATTCTTTGTCAAGATGGATAGTGATGTAGTTAATTCTGAGACCAGGGTCCTGAATCTCAATAAAGGTAACTATGATGGTATAAGGCATAAGTTGGCCATGACGGACTGGGAAACATTACTGAAAGCCAAGACAGTGGACAGGCAATGCAGGTATTTAAAGAATGAATAGGTGAACTCCAGAAGTTAATTGTCCCTGTTTGCTGCAAGAATGGTAAGGGAGTTGTGGCCAAACCATAACTTACAAGGGAAGTTAGTGATACTATCAGATTCAAGGAAGAAGCATACAAGTTGGCAAGAAAAAGTAATAGACATGAGAATTGGGAGCAATTTAAAATTCCGCAAAGGAGGACCAAAGGATTGATTAAGAAGGGAAAAATAGAGTATGAAAGTAAACTAACGGGGAACATAAAAACTGACTGTAAAAGTTTTTATAGGTATGTAAAGAGAAAAAGATTAACAAAAACGAATGTAGGCCCCTTACAGTCAGAAACTGGGGAATTCATAACGGGGAATAAAGAAATGGTCGAGGAATTGAATTTGTACTTTGCTTCAATCTTCATAAAGGAAGACATTAATAATGTACCAGAGAAACAAGTTTTAGTGAGGAGCTGAAGGAAATCAGCATTAGTAGAGAAATGGTTTTGGGGAAATTGATGGAATTGAAGGTAAATAAATCTCTGGATCCTGAATAAATTTTCATCCCAGAGTACTTAAGGAAGTGGCCCTGGAAATAGTAGATTCATTGGTGGTTATTTTCCAAAATTCTTTGGACTTTGGACTGGTTCCTACAGATTGGAGGGTAGCTAATGTAAGTCCGCTATTCAAAAAGGGAGGTAGAGAGATGAGAAACTAGACCAGTAAGCTTAACAGTTAGTACTGGGGAAGTTGCTAGAGTCCATTATCAAGGATTTCATAACTCCGCATTTGGAAGGCAGTGGTGTAATCAGACGCAGTCAGCATGGATTTACAAAAGGGAAATCATGCTTGACGAATCTATTGGAATTCTTTGAGGATGTAACTAGTAGAGTTGACCAAGGAGAACCAGTGGATGTGGTTTATTTAGACTTTCAGAACGCTTTCGACAAGGTTTCACATAACAGACTACTTTGTAAAATTAAAGCACGTGGGATTGCAGGTAATATCTTAAAATGTCTAGAAAACTAGTTAGCAGATAGGAAACAGAGTTGGCATAAATGGGCCATTTTCTTATTGGCATTCAGTGACAAGTGGGGTTCCACAGGGAACTGTGCTAGCACCCCAACTGTTCAGATATATTAATGATTTGGAAGAGGGAACTGAATGTATCATCTGCAGATTCGGAGAAAATACAAAGTTGGGTGGGAGAATGAGCTGTGAGGAGGATGCAGAAATTCTTCAGTGTGATTTGGACAGACTGAGTGTGTGAGCATATGCGTGGCAGATGCAGTGTAATGTGGATAAATGAGGTTTTCCACTTCGGTAGCAATAGTAGGAAGACAGATTATTACTTGAATGGGTGTAAATTGAAAGAGGTGGATACTCAGCGAGATCTTGAGACCTTGGCGTCCTCATCCATCAGTCGCTGAAAGTAAGCGCACACGTACAGCAGGCAGTAAAGAAGGCAAATGGTATGATGACCTTCATAGCGAGAGGATTTGAGGATAGGGATGTTTTGCTGCAATTGTATAGGTGTTCGTTAGGCCACACCTGGAGTATTGTGTGCAGTTTTGGTGTCCTTATCTGAGGAAGGATGCCCTAACTACAGAGGGAGTACAGCAGAGGTTTACGAGGCTGATCCCTGGGATGGCAGGTCTGTCATATGAGGAAAGACTAAGTCAGTAAGGGTTTTATTCATTGGAATTTAGAAGAGTGAGAGGTGATCTCATAGCAACTTCTGACAGGGTTATACAGGGTAGATTCAGAAAGAATGTTCCCAATGATGGGGGAGTCCAGAACTAGAGGTTATAAATTATAGGATAAGGGATAACCTTTTAGAACTGAGGTGAGGAGAAATTCATTCAGAGGGTGGTGAATATGTGAGAATTCACTATCACTGAATGTATTTAGGGCCAAAACGTCTGATTCCATGAAGAAATTAGATATAGCTCTAGGAACTAAAGGGACATGGGGGAAGGGGAGAATCAGGATATTGAATTCAATGATCAAAATAAATGGCCGAGTAGGCTCAAAGGGTCGAATGGCCTACTCTGGCTTCTAGTTTCTGAGTTGGCTTCAAGAAGGACGCTGGCATTTGTTTGGTCTTCCCATTAAATCCAGAGGATGCAATGGAAGCATCGCTGATGGAATTTCTCAAGCTCTCTTCTGTGTCACTAATACACTATCCAGGTTTAACCAGCAGTACGGACGTGTGGCAGTGAATGGCTGCTCTGTATGCTAGGGCTTTTGTTGACCTGTGATGGTTTTTATTATCAAACACTCATTGCCATAGTTTGTAAAAGACTAAGCTGGCACAGCAAATCTGGTGTTGTATCTCCTTAAAAATGATGGCATTTTGAGAGGGGTGGTTATCAAGGTACGGGAAGAGCTCAGTGTATTCCAGAGTTTGCACGTCAATGTATGTGGGAGGTGGAATGTTTCGCTGATTGGTTGTGGGTTGATATGAATTTTGTTTTGGCAAGATTTCGAGGTCAGGCAAGTCCTTTTATGCAGAATTGAAGAGATTGAGTGGCATCTGTTTCAGATCTGCTACTCAAGTCAGTTACATTAATGTCATCATGAAGCTATGGCAGGTTTATGATGTTTTTTGGACATCCAAATCTGAGAGCACAACCCAAAGCCTGATTTACTGAATCAAATACTTTGGTTCAGTTGATGAATGCAGAGTTCATGGTGGTGTTCTTGAAATTCCTGCTTGGATTTTTCTGACAGCAAAGACCATGTCACAAGTTTCTCTGGAAGATCTAAATCCATGCTTTGTCCTTGGAAGGTTTTCCTCAGCCGAAGAAATTGGGTGATTCAGGAGAATGCGTGGCAGGATTTTCCCTGCTATCGACAAGGCAGAAATACCTCTAGTTTCTATGGCATGATTTATCTCCTTTCTTGGAGATAGTTAGACTTGTCACATTCCTGAAATCCGGAGTGGCAGGGGGAGTTGTTTTTCCACCCATATCCAAATGCATGACGTTTTGATGTGAGCGAATGCCTACCAACTTCGACGACCCCAACTGGAAGATCATCTGGACCACAGGTTTTGTTGTTTCTAGTCCATTTGATTGCTTGTTGCAGCTCTCCCATGTTGGTAGTTCGCTGTGAATTCTACGACAGGGTACTGGCAAGATCAGCTGCCACTGGATTCACCGTTCCGGAGTTGTTGCAAATGTTCTTTCCAGCGTTGATGGCATTGTCATCCTGTGAGTGAAGAAGATTTTATCCGTTTGACCTTGGTCTATAGATTGTCCTGGTGGCTTCAAAAAGCTTTGCATGTCGCGATTGTTAGCATATTGTTGGATCTCTCTGGCTTTCTTTTCCCACCACAGGATTTTTATATTCCTAATTTGTCTTTGGGCATCAACCTTGAGCTGTTGGAATGCTGTTGTTTTTATTTGCAACATTTGGTTCTTCTGCCAGGAAGTTAAGGTTGCTCCTTTTTGTTCTAGGAGGTCACATTTTGGCATCGTTTTCATTGAACCAGTCCTGGCAATGATGATGCTCCAACCCAATGGCTTGGAAACAGTGGCTGAGTATAGTGGACGCTATTTGATCCAGTGTCCTGGAATTGAGTTGGTTGTGTAAAAGATTTTCCAGATTGTTGTGAGCTACAGTTGCAATTCCTCTCTTCGATTGGGCTACTTGAGGGCTTATACGTTGATCATCCTCTTCTTGGACTTCTAGGCTTTGCAATATTTTGGTGTGACTGGAATGTTCGTCACTGATCAAGCAAGTTGATGATCTGTCCAACATGCATCAATTCCCTGCATGGATCGAGTGATGCAAGCTTCACATGTGCCTTTGACCTGAATAATGGCACAAATTGGGAGGTGTCAATGCTTTGATCTAGGATGCCTCCATGTGGTTTTGTATTTGTTCTTGTGACAGAAGCGGGTATGAGGCTGTGTTGAGCTCACTTAGCAGGAAGATGCTGTTTTCACTGGCTTTTCCCACCCTGTTTTTCCCAATGGTTCTTCTCCAGATATCAGAGTTCTGGCACAGTGGTTAGCACTGCTGCATCGTACTGCCAAGGATCCCGGTTTGATTCCAGTCTTGGGTGACTTATCTGTATGTGTGGAGATTACACATTTTCCCCATGTCTACGTGAGTTTCCTCTGGGTGCTCTGGTTTTCTCCCACAGCCTAAAGATATGCAGGTTAGATGGATTGGCTGTGCTAAATTGCCCCTTAGTGTCCCAAGATGTGTAGGTTAGGATGATTAGTGCGGTAAATACATGGGGTGATGGGGATAGGGTGTGGATAAGATGCCCTATTGGAGAGTCAGTGCAGATTTGATGGACCAAATAGTCTCCTTCTGCACTGTAGGGTAACCCCAATATTCAAGTCCCCCTGAAGGATGATAGTTTGCTTTTGAGATAGCAGTGAGGACTTCAAGCTCAGAATAAAACTTTTCCGTAATGTCTTCATTTGAATAGAGAAATAGGGTTTAAGATCTGATGACTGTGACGTATTGGTTATGGCTGAGATGTAGGTTAAGAGTCATGCGTCTTGCATTAATACAATTGGAAGGTTTAAGCAGTGCATTCAAGATTCTATTGCAGATGGCAAAACCAACTCTCTTGCTGTCAGTCTTTCCTTTCCAGTAGAAGGTGTATCCCCTTGCTTGTACCTTCAACTGCCTCTCCCCAAGAAGGCAGTTTGGAGTCTTGAAAGCTCATAAGATTGCAGTTGTATTTCTTTCCAGATGGTCATCTTTGAGATGACCCTTCAGTGTTTTAACATTCCAAGTTGTAAGTTTGTTTCCTTTGACCGTAGAGGTGTGGTTCCCTAGCCAGGAGAAAATGGGACAGCGTATTTTTAAGGCACTTTTTTTTTTGCCCCCTCCCTATATCACAGATGCTGCTGTCCAAAGACTTTTCTGCCTCAGTAAAACTGTCCAATAACATTAATACATCTGTCACCTGTGATTCTTGTCTCAGGATTCCTAGTTTCACAGCTCTGGCCCTATAGCCAATTCTCCATTACCACATGACTTGGACAAATGTTCTTAGAAGCCTGTGCACGGCTTTGTTTAAAGTGGTCCTTTGACCACACGACTTTGATGGGTTGGTGGTCCGATTTTGGTGACATGTCAAACCAAATGACCAGGACCACCTTGCTGCTGGTGTTGCCTTCTGCCTTCGCAGCTTTTAGGATGCACCGTCTTCCTTTGGGTTGAGGACTTTTTGGACTGCACCTTGCCAGCATGGGTGACCCTGCTAGGAACAAGGAGCTTGTGACAGCATCACTGAAGGGATCATGGGATTGCACATGCCTCTTCTCCATCAAGATGGCAATCAATGGAGGGATTTATAATTAACATGTAATACTTCCTGTCACACTCTGTTTAATAACTCAGTAAGAAAGCACCAAATCAAAACTGAAGAGACGAGGGTCTTGAACAAAAACCATGCAAGCAACTAAAAATATTACATTTTGTGGCTCACTGATTGGTGTGAGAGAAATGGGCTTTGAATCCAGGAGTACTGACACCAGGACTGGGAAAGGAGGGAGCTGCATCATTGGGATAGCTTTCATTTGAACTGTAGTGGGACCAGGACCCTGGGGAATTGTATAAGTAGGGCTATAGAAAGGATTGGCTGATCTTGGGCTTCAATTTTCCTTTCCTATCCATTCCTCATATCCTTGATTTCCCTGAGAAATCTCACATATTCAGTGGCACATCAACCTTCAGCAATAGAGAATTCCAAAGATTCACAACCCTTTGAGTGAAGTTTTTCCTCTTCCCAATCCTAAATGATTGGCCCCTTATCCTGAAACTTTTGTCTCACTTGTTCTAGATTCACCAGCCAGGGGGAACAACCTTTTATTCTGTACCCTTCAAGCCCCTTCTTAACTTGAATGTTGCACTGAGAACGACTCTTAAAACCTGAGAGTATGGGCCCAATTTACTCAGCCTCTCAGCATAAGACAACTCCCTCATCTGTGTAAGCAGTTCTGATCACCTCATTAAAGGTAAAGTCATTATAGTCCCCAATGAG
Organism: Mustelus asterias; assembly: GCF_964213995.1. Taxonomy (NCBI): domain Eukaryota; kingdom Metazoa; phylum Chordata; class Chondrichthyes; order Carcharhiniformes; family Triakidae; genus Mustelus; species Mustelus asterias. Next base: position 50,101,814 of record NC_135818.1, on the reverse strand, counting down.
CTGACTGGTGGTGATTTAACCTGAGGATCACTGCACCTCTAGTGAGGGGCAACGTTGAGAAGGCGGGCCTTCATGAATCACCTCAGCCGGTACGGGAATTGAACCTGTGCTGTAAATTCAGAAAGGACGTAATTGCAATTAGAGAGGGTACAGAGGATGTTGCCAGGATTGAAAATGGATTGAGATGTACAAAATTGTGAAGGGCCTATTTATTTTAGCAGGGAGGTCAGTGATTAGGGGCATAGATTTAAAGTTGGTAGAGAGATTCGAGGGGAGATTACACAATCTTTCTTCACCCTGAGGGTTGTGGGGTCTGGAACTCGCTGTCTGGAAGGGTAGTGGAGGCAGAAACCCTCAACTCATTTAGAAGGTGTCAGGCTATATACCCGAAGTGCCGTAACCTGCAGGGCTGTGGACCAAATGATGGAAAGCGTGTTTAGGCTGAGCGGCTTGTTTTTCAGCCGGCAAAGGTGCAGTGGGTTAAGTGGCCTCTTTCTGTCCTGTAAACTTTCTATGATTCAATCTAGTGAACTTTTAGTATAATACTGCCAATGCAAGCATACATATCCTGTCTTAAAGATGGAGACCAAAATTGCAGTGTTTCAGATGGGGACTCTTGTAGCAAGACTTCTTCATTCTTGTAATCCAATTACTTTTCCATAAAAGCTACGTGCCATTTGCTTTCCTAATTGCTTGTTGTACCTACATGCTAACTTTATTTGTGTTCCTTGTAGAAGTGCACCCAAGTGTGTGTCTCGACACATTTACGCCTTTTTTCTTAAAATAAATTATGTTCTTCTGACCAAAGGGAATAGCCCTCCACATCCGCCTCCTTGTTGTCTGATCACTTATCTATCTAAACCTCGTTGCAGCCTCTCTGTACCCTCCTTGCAGCTTGCACCTGCTCACAACTTGCAGCCAGCTTTGTATCATCTGCAGACTTGGGTATGTTGCTTTGTTTCTTGTCTAAGTTATTAAGGTAAATTGTAAATAGCTGAGGCCTTTGCACTGATAGTTACAGTGCTCCATTAGTTACAGCTTACTGACTTAAAAATACCCCATTTTCTCTACTGTCCCCCATGAACCCTTGGGTCTCATGGTTAAACCTTTTGTGTGGCACCTTTTTTGAATTCCTTTTGGCTCCCCTTATCTACCCATAAGTTACAGACTCTTTAAAATCTCTAATAAACTTGTCAAACAGGATTTCCCTTTTGTAAAGCCATGTAGACTTGTTCTGATAAAACTTTTTTAAAAATGCATTAAGATTTCCTTAATATATTCCCGTACATTCCTACTGATTGAACTGTCCTGCAGTTCAATTTTCTCCCTCCTCCCTTTCTTGAGCTGTGTTATATTTGCTGGCATAGTTTGAGGATAAGGAGTAAACCTTTTAGAACGGAGGTGAGGAGAAGTCTTTTCACCCAGAGGGTGGTGAATGTGTGGAATTCACTACCACAGAATGTAGTTGAAGCCAAAATGTTGTCTGACTTCAAGAAGAAATTAGATATAGCTCATGGGGCTAAAGGGATATGGGAGGAAGGGGGGAACAGGATATTGAATTCTGTGATCAGCCATGATCAAGATGAATGGCAGAGCAGACTCGATGGGCCGAATCGCCTATTCCTGCTTCTAGTTTTTATGTTTCTTTCCAATCTGCTGGGATCGTTCCAGAATCTAGGGAAGGTTACAAAATCATAGCCAGCAAATTCACTATCTCTGCAACTAAATCTTTTGGAATTCTAGGATACAGACCATCAGGTCCTGGAGATTTTTCAGATTTTAGTCCCTTGAGGTTTTCCAGCACTTTTTCTTTGCTGATATTCATTATCTTAATTTCTTTACCCTTGTTGCTGTCTATTTGTAAAATATATACCACTGTGAACACAGACAAAATATTTGTTCAATGTTTCACCTATTTCCTCATTTCCTATGATTTCTCCTGTCTCTGCTTCCATTTACTTTAGTAAATCTCCTTTTTACATATTTGTAAAAGTTTTTCCTATCTTTTTATGTTCCTGGCTAGTTTACTCTTTTTTCCATTTATACCAACTTTTTGGTAGCCCTTTGATTTCTGAAACATTCCCAATCCTCAGACTTTTTGTTATTCTTGGCAACATTGTAAGCCACCTCTTTTAATCTAATACTATCCATAACCTCCTGACTGAGCCTCGGATGAGTCTTTCTCTCTGAATTTTTGTTTTTCATCAGTGAAAAGTATTTTTTGTTGAACATTTTAAATTGTTTCTTTTCATGTTTCCCAATGTTTATTTACCGGTATACATTTTAGTCTGTTTTCCCAATCAACTGTAGCCAGCTCCCCCTCACTTTCATGTAATTGGCTTTGTTTAAGTTTTTGCTTAAATTTTAAGATTCTTGTTTGAGACTGCAATGAGAGGAAAGATGTAGAAAGTTGACGAGAAAGGACAAGAAGCGATGTGAAGTAATAACTGGAGTGTGACAGAGCATACAAACCCTAAGGGTGCACCATCAGAAATGATTTTGGTTCAGAAGATCAAAATGTAGCATCAGTTTGGGTGGAGATGAGAAATAGTAAGGGAAATAATTCATTGGTGAGAGTGGTTTATAGCCCTCCCACCACCCCTGAGCAACAGTTGAGCTGTAGGATGGCGTGTACATCGAGAAATAATGGTGACTATTAAAAAAGAACTGCAATGATCATGGATAATAATCTTCATTAGTTTGGACAGATCAAATTGGCAAAAGCAGCCTTGAAGGTGAGTTTGTCAGTTTTTTTGGGACCGTTTCTTAGAACAATATGTTCTGGAACTCCCCAGGAAACAGGCTAGTTTAGACTTGGTAATTTGTAATTAGGCAGGATTAATCAATGATTTTAGTAAAATATTCTCAAGACAAGAGTGATCACATTCCGTTTGAGTTTGAGAAACCTGGTTCCTAAACTTAAATAAAATCAGTTCCAAGATATGAAGACAGAGTTGGCTACAATGGACTGGGAAAATAAGTTAAAACATAGCATGATAAATAAGCAGTGGCAGATATATGGTGATATTAAAGCGCAACAAAAAAGGAAGAAATTAGAATATGAAAGTAAATTTGTGTTTCTATTGGTATAGAATAAGGAAATAAGCGTTGGTCCTAGAGGATGAGCTGGAGAATTAATAATGGGCAACAAGGAAAAGGCAGACTTGGAGCAAGTATTTTTGATGTTTCCTCCTGGTTGGAGACAAAGCATCCTAAGAACAGTATAAAATGAAGGGGTGAAAGAGAAGAAGGAACTTGGGAAAAGGTGTTAAGTAAACTAATGTGACAAAAGACCCTGGATGGTCTACAGCCTAGGGTGGAAAAGTAAATGGCTGCAGAGATAGTGGATGCAGTGGTTGTAATCCTCCCAAATTCTCTAGATTCTGGAAAAGTTCCAGTGGATTGGAAAGCTGCAAATATCACATCAGTCAAGAAAGGAGGGAGACAAAGTGGGAAGCCATAGGCTAGTTAGTAAAACATCTGTGATTGGGAAAATGCTGGAATCCATTATTGAGGAAGCAGTAGTAAATTAATTAGATTACCTGCAGATCAGTCCAGATTCTCCTGCACCACCTTCTCCTTCAATGATGCTAGACCTGGGATACCCCTCGATTGCCAGGTCCTGGACTCAGTACCTTACTTTTCAATGGGTCTCTCCCATCCCTTCAACATGGTTAAGCTGCTGGATCCCCCAGTTTGAATGCATCTTCTGATCCTTTTTTTTTTCAGCATATGTTTGGTACATCTGGTAGTACTTTTGGATTGGAATTAAGTCTATGGGCTCAATTCCTATTTCAAGACTTGACATAATCTAAGGTGGCACAGTTCTAATAGAATGTTGCATGTTAAATGTGTAGTCTTTTGAATTAAATGTTCAGCGAATATCCTGCTTCTGTCCAAGTGGATGGAAAAGAACCAAGGGCATTTGTTCAGGAAAGAACCGGAAGTTTCACTGTGTTCTCGAATATTCCTCCCTTAGCTAACTTTACCCATGCAGGCAACGATTGGATATTTGTCAAATTTACTTGTGCAAATTGATTGCCATATTTACCTGTGACTACAACTGAAAGCTAGTTTCAACTATCATTAATTCTTGTAAAAATCCATTCACTAATGTCCATTAAGGAAGAAAATCTACCATCCTTACCTGGTCTAGCCTATTTCCCAGACCCACTGCTTAACTCTTAACTGCCCTCTGAAATGGCCTAGTCAGCCTTTTAATTCAAGAGCAATAAGATGTGGGCAACAAACGCTGGATTTGCCAGCGATGTCCACATCCCATGAAAGAATTAAAAACAAAAATATAAAAGCCACATATTAGAATGTTTTGACGCTGGTTGAGACTCTTGGTGGTACTTGAATCACTGACAAAACATGAGTTTGCTGTTGCCCAATTTGTCGTCGTCATGTTTTATCTTGTATTTGGTTTACGCTGCTGTTTTTCAGCAGTCAATCTTGTCATATTTTAAACACAAATATTTTCTTCACAATCAAACAAAAACTTAATAAACTTGATTGAGAGGCTGGTCTGGCTAAACCCCCATGCTATCAATAATGACATTTTATATTGCTCTCAGAAGATGCAGCTCAGTGGTGTGTGAAAAAGATTTTTTCCTTCCAGGTATCAGCTGAGCACACATTGAATTTGAAAAAAATTATTTATTTTGCTGTGATTTTCCTCACCTATATGGTGAAATGTGATTAAGTCAATTGACATTACGCAGATTACATTACTGTCTTGAGTTTATGTTGAGGTGATGTTTTTGAGCAAAGTAACTCAAGTTCAAGCTCCCGTGCTTTTGTTGTTTAAAGTGGCTATTGATTCTCCACCCAGCTGTTTTCTCTTCCACCACCCTAAAGGGTAAAAAGTGAAATGAATGGTTTTCAAAATGTATTGGTGTTTCTTCACCCATGCTCCAGTTGATTGAGAATTTATCAAATATGCCTGTCAGCTTCGGGAGGTGTGCAACTTATCTTCCTTCTGTAACATTGATGATGGAACACCAGAACATTGCAAAGGGGATTAATGAGTGCTAAAAGGTGGAATAACTTTGATCGACACTTGATTAGATTATATGAAGATTTAAGCTGTCCACTGTGGGGAATATTAAAGCACCTTCATATGAATTACATTCATTGAAATTATGTTTAGTGGTTTAACGTAGGGATTATCGGTTAATTCTATGTCAGCTATCATTGCGTTTAATTCCTTTTTATCTTATAATGCATGTAATGCTATGCTTAATAATTACAACATCCATCCAAATAAAATATATTGAACAATTTTCACTTTATTTCCTCTTATTAAAGAGTATACCTGGACTTCCGGAAGGTGTTTAATAAGGTGCTGCACGAAAGGTTAATTCACAAGGTTAGATCACATGGGATTATGGGTAATTTATTTTATTGGCTAGGTAACTGGCTGATGGACAGAAGACAGAGTTGGGATAAGTGGGTGGTTTTTCTAGATGGCAAAAAGTAACTAGTGGGGTGCCACAGGGTTTGGTCCTTGGGGCCCCAGCTATTTACAGTCTATATTAACGACTTGGATACAGGGGTAGAAGGCTCTATAGCCAAATTTTCAGATGACACAAGAATAGATGGGACAGTAAGTTGCAATGAGGAAATAAGAACCCTACAAATGGATATAGATGGGTTAGGAAAGTGGGCCAAAAGGTGGCAGATGGAGTTTAATGTGGATAAATGTGAGGTCATGCAGTTTTTGTCGGAAAAATGGGAAAGCGACTTATCATCTAAATGAGGAGAAACTTCGGGGTGCTCTGGTGCAGAGGGGCCTGAGTGTTCACATTCATGAGTCACCGAAAACTAGCATGCAGATACAACAGATAATAAAGAAAGTGAATGGAATGTTGGCATTTATAGCTGAAGGAATAGAATATAAAGGGAAGGAAGTATTGTTGCAACTATACAAGGCATTGGTGAGGCTGCACCTAGAGTATTGTGCACAGTTTTGGTCCCCTTGAGGAAAGATGTAGTGGCATTGGAGGCAGTTCAGAGGAGGTTAACTAGATTGATTCCAGAGATGAGGGGTTTGTGGTCTGAAGAGAGAACAGTTTAGGCCGATACTCTCTGGAATTTAGAAGAATGAGAGGAGATCAAATTGAAATGTATATGATGATAAAAGGTCTGGATAAAGTGGACGTGGAGGGGATGCTTCCTCTTGTGGGAAATTCTAGGACAAGAGGTCATAGACTTAGAATGAGGTGTAGCAAATTTAAAAGAGTTGAGAAACTACTTCTCCCAAAGGGTTGTGGATCTGTGGAATTTGCTACCCCAAAGTGTGGTGGATTCTGGGACAGAGTAAATTTAAGGAGGAGTTAGACAGATTTTTAATTGGTAATGGGTTGAAGGAAAATGGGCATGAGGAGCATATCAGTCATGATCGATGGCGGAGCAGATTCGATGGGCCGAATGGCCTAATTTTCCTATATCTTATGAGCACAATTTTCCTTTCTTCTCGATTTCTATTTCTTTTTTCATCCAGAGAGCTCCGGATTTGCTTGCTCTACCTTTTTAAGGGAATATACCTTAACTGGGGTATATGGGCTTTGCCGGTGTCACACCCCGAGATGTCTATTGTACTCTAACCAAATGTCACAAAAAACTGAGAGACAATTTTAGCAGAAATGATTTAAGTTTAATTTGTGCAGTTTGTACAAGTTAACCCAGCTCCGATGTCTGGAGTAAAAATTGCAGGAGAGTATTGTGTACAATCCTAATACTGTATTGGAATAGAATGTTGCGCGAATCCATAGATTCCATCATATTTGTTTGACTTGCTTACATAATATAATAGAACGTTTAATCCAATTTTGAGTGACTTGTTGGCAGAATTGTTCTCTATCCATTTAATTTTTTCATATGGACAAAAGTTAGTACTGATTTTGGGTTTGCAAGGAAATAGAGAAACCTGTAACATGTTTGCGATATATACTACCTGACAATTGAAATCACAGCCTTAGTTTTATTATTACTGAAATAGACAGCAAACTAAGCTAGGAGTAGTTTTAATTTTTGACATGCAATCTTGCTAATTTACCACTTTGCTTTTTTACCTGTTATGTTTGACGGGGAGGTGATGGCGCAATGGTATTATCGCTAGACTATTAATCCAGAAACTCAGCTAATGTTCCGGGGACTTGGGTTCGAATCTCACCACGGCAGATGGTGGAATTTGAATTCAATAAAAAAAAATCTGGAATTAAGAATCTAGTGATGAAATGAAACCATTGTCGGAAAAACCCATCTTGTTCACTAATGCCCTTTAGGGAAGGAAATTTGCCATCCTTACCCGGTCTGGCCTACATGTGGCTCCAGAGCCACAGCAATGTGGTTGACTCTCAACTGCCCTCCAAGGGCAACTAGGTATGGGCAATAAATGCAGTAAGAGTTTTAACAACACTAGGTTAAAGTCCAACAGGTTTATTTGGTAGCAAATGCCATTAGCTTTCGGAGCGCTGCTGATTCTGTAACTTGATTTTGTGTTTCTGTGCCCTGTTTGAGAGCAGATTTCCGCTCCATCTTACGAAGGAGTAGCGCTCTGAAAGTTAATGGCATTTGCTACCAAATAAACCTGTTGGACTTTAACGTGGTGTTGTTAAAACTCTTACTGTGTTTACCCCAGTCCAACGCCGGCATCTCCACATCATGACAATAAATGCTGGCCAGCCAGTGATGATGTGGAGATGCCGGCGTTGGACTGGGGTAAACACAGTAAGAAGTTTAACAACACCAGGTTAAAGTCCAACAGGTTTATTTGGTAGCAAAAGCCACACAAGCTTTCGGAGCTCTAAGCCCCTTCTTCAGGTGAGTGGGAATTCTGTTCACAAACAGAGCTTATAAAGACACAGACTCAATTTACATGAATAATGGTTGGAATGCGAATACTTACGACTAATCAAGTCTTTAAGAAACAAAACAATGTGAGTGGAGAGAGCATCAAGACAGGCTAAAAAGATGTGTATTGTCTCCAGACAAGACAGCCAGTGAAACTCTGCAGGTCCATGCAACTGTGGGAGTTACAAATAGTGTGACATGAACCCAATATCCCGGTTGAGGCCGTCCTCGTGTGTGCGGAACTTGGCTATCAGTTTCTGCTCAGCGACTCTGCGCTGTCGTGTGTCGCGAAGGCCGCCTTGGAGAACGCTTACCCGAATATCAGAGGCCGAATGCCCGTGACCGCTGAAGTGCTCCCCAACAGGAAGAGAACAGTCTTGCCTGGTGATTGTCGAGCGGTGTTCATTCATCCATTGTCGCAGCGTCTGCATAGTTTCCCCAATGTACCATGCCTCGGGACATGTCTTGTCTGGAGACAGGCTAAAAAGATGTGTATTGTCTTGATGCTCTCTCCACTCACATTGTTTTGTTTCTTAAAGACTTGATTAGTTGTAAGTATTCGCATTCCAACCATTATTCATGTAAATTGCGTTTGTGTCTTTATATGCTCTGTTTGTGAACAGAATCCCCACTCACCTGAAGAAGGGGCTTGCAGCTCCGAAAGCTTGTGTGGCTTTTGCTACCAAATAAACCTGTTGGACTTTAACCTGGTGTTGTTAAACTTCAGCCAGTGATGCCCATGTCCCATGAATGAATAGAAGAAAAAAATTATATTGTGTAAAATAGACTGGACAATCTATACATCAGGAACAAATGTATTTATTAATATAGTGCCAAGGATCTTTATGGAGGCATAATTTAAAAAAAGAGATGAAGTAATATTTTTAAAAGTCCAATAGAAGAGGAATGGGGAAATGTGTTTTTTAAAAATAAAGTATAATATGTTGCAATGAAGTAAAAGGACTTTCAAAGTGGTCTGTGAACTAAGAATTTGTGTCAATGTAGCCCCAATTTTAATTTGAGTGGTTCAATTTAAAAATAACCTAATGGACAAGCTTTAGTCTCTAACAAGAGAGAAGTTAGTTTATTACAGAAACCACTGCTGAAAGTTACTTGGGTAATGGTTTAAAGTTTTGAAGTTATTAACTAAAATGCAGATAAGGGAGAAAATTTCAAATCCAGTTCTGAGGTATTATTTTGGATCCAATGCTCGGGTTCCTTCTTTCTAAAATGATTTGATTTATTATTGTCACATGTATCAGTATACAGTGAAAAGTATTGTTTCTTGTATGCTATACAGACAAAGCATACTGTTCATAGAGAAGGAAAGAAGAGGGTGCAGGATGTAGTGTTACAGTCATAGCTAGGGTGCAGAGAAAGATCAGCTTAGTGTGAGGTAGGTCCATTCAAAAGTCTGATGGCAGCAGGGAAGAAGCTATTCTTGAGTCAGTTGATGCGTGATTTCAGACTCTTGTATTGTATTCCCGACAGAAAAAGGTGAAAGAGAACATGTCTGGGCTGCGTAGTCCTTGATTATGCTGGCTGCTTTATTGAGGCAGTGGGAAATGTACATTCAGTGGATGAGAGGCTGGTTTGCATGATGGACTGGGCTTCATTCACAATTCCTGTAGTTTCTTGTGTCTTGGACAGAGCAGGTGTGATACCAAACCGTTATATAGCCAGAAAGAATGCTTTCTATGGTGCATCTATAAAAGTTGGCGAGAGTTGTAATGGATTTGCCGAATTTCTTTAGCCTTCTGAGAAAGTAGAGGCATTGGTGGGCTTTCTTAACTGTAGCGTTGGCATGGAAGGTGGTTGGTGAACTTGACACCTAGAAACTTGAAGGTCTCGACCATTTCCACCTCATCCTTGTTGATGTAGACAGGGGCATGTCCTCCACTACACTTCCTGAAGTCGATGGTTATATCCTTAGTTTTGTTGACATTGAAGGAGAGATTATTGTAGTTGCACCAGTTCACCAGATTCTCTCTTTTCTGTACTCCCCATACTTACTTTTGTACAGGGAAGATGGTTGTCGTCTTGATGTAGATAAGGACCTCAAATTGGTGTAAGGAGTGTTAAAGATGTATGTGAACACCCCTGCCAGCTGGTCTGTGCAGGATCTGAGTGCTTGTCCGGGTACCCCATCCAGGCCAGTCGCTTTCCGTGAGTTGACTTTCAAGATGGCTTACCTGACATCTGCAATGATGACTGTTTTGGCCGAGGTTTCCAGGGCGGAAGGCATGCTCTCGCTGACCTCTTGCTGAAATGGACATAGAATGCGTTGAGCTCATTGGGGAGGGGTGCATTTGTGCCGGCAATTCTGCATGCCATCATCTTGTAGCGGGTTATAGAACATAGAACATAGAACATAGAACATTACAGCGCAGAACAGGCCCTTCGGCCCACGATGTTGCACCGACCAGTTAAAAAAAAAAACTGTGACCCTCCAACCTAAACCAATTTCTTTTCGTCCATGAACCTATCTACGGATCTCTTAAACGCCCCCAAACTAGGCGCATTTACTACTGATGCTGGCAGGGCATTCCAATCCCTCACCACCCTCTGGGTAAAGAACCTACCCCTGACATCGGTTCTATAACTACCCCCCCCTCAATTTAAAGCCATGCCCCCTCGTGCTGGATTTCTCCATCAGAGGAAAAAGGCTATCACTATCCACCCTATCTAAACCTCTAATAATCTTATATGTTTCAATAAGATCCCCTCTTAGCCGCCGCCTTTCCAGCGAAAACAATCCCAAATCCCTCAGCCTCTCCTCATAGGATCTCCCCTCCATACCAGGCAACATCCTGGTAAACCTCCTCTGCACCCTCTCCAAAGCCTCCACATCCTTCCTGTAATGTGGGGACCAGAACTGCACACAGTACTCCAAGTGCGGCCGCACCAGAGTTGTGTACAGTTGCAACATAACGCTACGACTCCTAAATTCAATCCCCCTACCAATAAACGCCAAGACACCATATGCCTTCTTAACAACCTTATCTACTTGATTCCCAACTTTCAGGGATCTATGCACACATACACCTAGATCCCTCTGCTCCTCCACACTATTCAAAGTCCTCCCGTTAGCCCTATACTCAACACATCTGTTATTCCTACCAAAGTGAATTACCTCACACTTCTCCGCATTAAACTCCATCCGCCACCTCTCGGCCCAACTTTGCAACCTGTCTAAGTCTTCCTGCAAACTACGACACCCTTCCTCACTGTCTACCACACCACCGACTTTGGTGTCATCAGCAAATTTGCTAATCCACCCAACTATACCCTCATCCAGATCATTAATAAATATTACAAACAGCAGTGGCCCCAAAACAGATCCCTGAGGTACACCACTTGTAACCGCACTCCATGATGAATATTTACTATCAACCACCACCCTCTGTTTCCTATCCGCTAGCCAATTCCTGATCCAATTTCCTAGATCACCCCCAATCCCATACATCTGCATTTTCTGCAGAAGCCTACCATGGTGAACCTTATCAAACGCCTTACTAAAATCCATATATACCACGTCCACTGCCTTGCCCCCATCCACCTCCTTGGTCACTTTCTCAAAAAACTCAATAAGGTTAGTAAGGCACGACCTACCTGCCACAAAACCATGCTGACTATCACCTATCAATTCATTACTCTCCAAATAACTATAAATCCTATCCCTTATAATTTTTTCCAACATCTTGCCGACAACAGAAGTGAGACTCACCGGTCTATAATTCCCGGGGAAGTCTCTGTTCCCCTTCTTAAACAATGGGACAACATTCGCTAACCTCCAATCTTCTGGTACTATACCAGAGGCCAACGACGACCTGAAGATCAGAGCCAGAGGCTCTGCAATCACTTCTCTTGCCTCCCAGAGAATCCTTGGATAAATCCCATCCGGACCAGGGGATTTATCTATTTTCAGACCCTCCAGAATATCCTGCACATCCTCCTTATCAACTGTAATACTGTCTATTCTACTCCCTTGCAACCCAGTGTCCTCCTCAGCTATATTCATGTCCCCTTGCGTGAACACCGAAGAGAAATATTGGTTCAATGCTTCACCAATCTCCTCCGGTTCCACACATAACTTCCCTCTGCCATCTATAACTGGCCCTAAACTTGCCCTAACCAACCTTCTGTTCTTGACATACCTATAGAACGCCTTAGGATTCTCTTTAACCCTATCCGCCAAAGTCTTCTCATGTCCCCTTTTAGCCCTTCTAAGCTCGCTCTTCAACTCCCTCTTAGCCAATCTAAAGCTTTCTAGTGCACTACCCGAGTGCTCACGTCTCATCCGAACATAAGCCTCCTTTTTCTTTTTAACCAACAAAGAAACTTTTTTGGTGCACCACGGTTCCCTAGCCCTACCAATTCCTCCTTGCCTGACAGGGACATACCTATCACAGACTCGCAGTAGCTGCTCCTTGAAAAAACTCCACATGTCGGACGTTCCCAGTCCCTGTAATCTCCTAGTCCAACCTATGTTTCCTAATTCTCTCCTAATAGCCTCATAATTACCCTTCCCCCAGCTAAAACCATTGGCCCGAGGTTCATGCCTATCCCTTTCCATCACTAAGGTGAACGTAACCGAATTGTGGTCACTATCACCAAAATGCACACCAACTTCCAAGTCTAGCACCTGGTCTGGCTCATTTCCCAGCACCAGATCCAATATAGCCTCACCTCTAGTTGGCCTGTCTACATACTGAGTCAAAAAACCTTCCTGCACGCTTTGAACAAAAACTGACCCCTCTAACGAGCTAGAGCTATAACAATTCCAGTCAATATTAGTCAAGTTAAAATCCCCCATAACAATTGCCCTATTACTTTCACTCCTAAGCAGGATTGACTCCGCAATCCTTTCCTCAACCTCTCTAGAACTTTTAGGAGGTCTATAAAAGACTCCCAACAGGGTGACCTCTCCTCTCCTATTTCTAATCTCCGCCCATACTACCTCAACAGATAAGTCCTCATCAAACCTCCTCTCTGACACTGTGATACAATCTCTGACCAATAATGCTACCCCTCCCCCTCTTCTACCTCCTTCCCTACTTCGACAAAAACATTTGAACCCCGGGACCTGCAGCATCCATTCCTGCCCCTGCTCTATCCATGTCTCTGAAATAGCCACAACATCGAAGTCCCAGGTACTGATCCACGCTGCAAGTTCACCCACTTTATTGCGAATACTCCTGGCATTGAAGTATACACATTTCAAACCCTGCTCCACCCCACCTCTGCAATGCCGTGCATTGCAGTCCCCATCCATGCATCCCTCACTTTCAGCCCCACTACTCAGGATCCCTCCCCCCCCCCCCCCGAATCAGTTTAAACCTCCCTGCATGGCCTTAGCAAATTTACCCCCCAGGATATTGGTCCCCTTCTGATTAAGGTGTAGACCATCCTTCTCATAGAGGTCACACCTTCCCCAGTACGAGCCCCAATTGCTTAAGTACCTGAACCCCTCCCTCCTGCACCATCCCCTCAGCCATGAATTCAAACCTTCCCTCTCCCTATTCCTCTCTAAACTATCCCGTGGTACAGGCAAGAGTCCAGAGATAACCACTCTGTCAGTCTTGGCCTTTAGTTTCCACCCCAACTCCATAAATCCCTGCCTAATATCCCCTTCCCCTATCCTCCCTATGTCGTGTGTCCCCACATGTACAATAACTTGTGGTTTATCTCCCTCCCCCCTAAGAGTCCTGAATACCCTGTCAGACACATCCCGGACCCCAGCCCCTGGTAGGCAACACACCAACCCTGAGTCCCTACCTTTAGTTCCGACCCTCCTATCTGTCTCCTTAATTGTGGAGTCCCCAATCACAAGGCCCAGTCTTTTACAGCCCCTAACCACCTGAGCTTTCTCACTCGGCTCACCCCCAGAGATCTGCTCTCTATGCTCAGTTGATTCCTCCTCAACTGTAGCCTCCAGCACCGAAAACCTATTATGGAGGGGAACCGCCCCAGGGGATTGTCTTCCCGATTGCTTCTTACCCCTCCTCCTGGCATTGACCCAAGCCTCATTTCTAGGAGTTACTATTTCTCTATAACTCCTATCAACTTCCACCTCCGCCTCCCGAATTATGCGGAGTTCCTCTACCTCCCCCTCCAGCTCCTTTACACGCTCCTCCAGAAGCTGCAATCTAATGCACTTCATACAACTAAAATCTCCTGAAACACTACTGGATTTCCTCACCACATACATCCCACAGGAGATGCAGCATACTGCCTGAACTGCCATCCCTGAAGCCATTACCAGCAAGAAAAAAAGAAAACAAAAAAAACTTCCCCACACTTCCCCAACTGTCACTCTCCACTGCAGCCCGAGCAGCACTCCCTCAGTGAGACACCAACTGTCACACTCTACTGCAGCCCGAGCAGCACTCCCTCAGTGAGATACCAACTGTCACACTCTACTGCAGCCCGAGCAGCACTCCAAAATGGCTTGAGAACCTTGCCATAGTCGGTGGGAGTCCATGTAGCTAGCCTGGGACTCTAGCTTGATCTGGTACCAAAGTGGTTGAAACTTCGAGGTTTTGATTAGCAGCTGTGATGGCTTCTGCAGTCAATCAGTCACTGTTTGCCTCTGTGAGCTGCGCAGGCTTGGAGGGCCGAAGGGTCTGTTCCTGTGCTGCATTCTTTGTTCTTTGTTCTTTCGGGTGGATTCATCAGGTTGGCAAAGTTTTGGAAGAGAGAAGTTTCCTATTCCTCACTAATTCTGCAGTTACCACATGTGGATTGCCTGGACTCTTCAGCAGACTAACAGTTGATTTCTGAATACCTTCCTCTTTTTCCTCCCTTGACCAAGAACCCTTGCTGCTGATGCTTTTCAGTTCCTTCTGGGGTTCAGCACACGAAATGGTTCTCAAACAGACTTTATAGTTCCAAAACTTAAAATGTCTGCTCTGTTAATTTTTGATGAAGCATTGTTCCACCAGGCAAAAAAATTAATTATGTTAAGGTCCTTTGAAGTTCCTTCCTGTCTCCCGTTCCCTCAGAAATACAAGTTTTTTTCCACTTTTTTTAGAATTCAAGGGGACATCCCTGGAGGGTCTTTGAATTTTAATGACTTTTTGTTGTGAGCTCTAGACATACAAGTCCAGCAAGGTTTGAATAAACACTGGAAGGTGCCATGTTGTATGTCCATACTTCCATTTTGAAAAAGTGGCTTTTAATCTCAATGTAAAGGACTGAAAGCAGAGATGTAACTTGAAAGCAATTGTCCTTAAAATCTATAATATAATAACATGTTTTGTGACAATTTGGTGGGAAATTGGTTTAAGGAGTATGAGAAACAGTAACAACAGGATTAACAATATTTTAAAAATGCAGGCATGAAAAGGTTTTTGAGCAATTAATCAGCCATTCCTTCAATGGTATTTAATTTCATTCTGTTGTCTGAACCTCTGTCCTCCTTACATAAAACGATTGCTGTCATAGGGCTTTGAGGATTGAGCCGGAACAGATTTCATTCAATACAATATGTTAGAAAATTAAAACCTTTTGAAAATTGCATGAGGAAATGTGGGGTTGAAATAAGTATTGCATGCACAGGCTATATGCAGGACTTGTGAATTATTTGCAAGGATGTTGCTAGGACTCGCAAACTTCAGCTGAGGTAAAATTGGATGTGCTGGAGTAGTTTTCTTGGGAAAAGAGGCTGCTGAGGGGAGATTTATTTTGAGAAGTATAAAATTTGAGGGGCCTATACAGAGTGGCTAGAAAGGACTTGTTTTCTTTAGCACATAGGTCATTAACCGGGGGAGCACAAAACTTAAAGGTATCAGTAGAAGGATTGGAGGAAAGTTGAGGAGAAATTTATTTTTGACCAGGCGGTGACGTGTGGTCTGGAACCCAAAAGTCTGCCACAAGAGGCAGAAGCATTCTTTGATTTTTAAAAATACTTAGATATGCACTTGCAGTGCTGGAATCTGCAGGGTTGTAGCCCAAAAGCTGGGCAGTTCTTTCTTGGTGGAAGGAGAGGATGGTCCAAGCCTCCTGTGCCATAAATTTCTATGATTGTAATATTACTTACCCTTGCTCTTCTGTTGTCTTCCTCCTCATCAGTCTTGTTTACCAAGTTGTCATTTTGCCTGACCTGCCATTCCCTTGTGCTTAGACATTTGTTATTTACTGGTTAAAAAAATTACTTTCAACACCCCTGCCTCCCTTCTATAAATTGTGAGGAAAATGAGAGCCTTTATTTATTTATTTTGCAATATCATTGTCATATTATCATATACTAGGAAACAAGCTTCTAGGAGTGACTGGTTTAATTTAATTGGAGACAGTAGACTGCAAATGTCAAAACATCTATAAAGAAGATGTGAAGGCAAGTGGTTTGAAATGGTAATGAACAGAGATTCAGGAGAGCTTGAATAGGACTTGAGGCAAATAAAAGTGGTCTGAGGGTGGTGGATCTCTGGAATTTTCTGCCCACTGAAGTGGTGGAGGCTACCTCGTTGAATATGTTTAAATCACGGATAGATGGATTCCTGATCGGTAAGGGAATTAGGGGTTATAGGGATCAGGTGGGTAAGTGGAACTGATCCACTTCAGATCAGCCATGATCTTATTGAATGGCAGGGCAGGCTTGAGGGGCTAGATGGCCTACTCCTGCTCCTATTTCTTATGTTCTTAAAGTTGATTGTTGTATTTCAAAAGGAACATGTACAATTGGACGATTGTTACTAGAAGAGCCAAAATAGTGGAAGTTTATTTTTTAAATATAGTAGTCATAAAGTTTAAGAAAGCAGGTTGATAATCTGGGAAAAGGAATATCTAAAGGATTGTAGGAACAATAGAGTGTCAGATCAAAGGGAAAAACAGATTTAAGGAAACATTGAAGACTGTGGTATGCGTGTGGCTGAGATGTTGAACACAACAATGCGTGTGTTGAAGCCAGACCTGTGAACACCAGTTTGCTGCCACCCTTGGAATGGAGAAGTTGTGTAATATTCCCCCTAAGAGCAGCAGGGCATTGTGTGATAATGTTACTGGAATTTGCTATAGATTAAAAATCTGAGGACTGTTGCCATCAAAATGGGGTTTAGCTGAGTTTATTTAAGTCAAAATCTTTTCGCAAATGTTTGTACAATACCATTAACCATGTAAAGACGTTTTTGTGAATCATCACAATTGGCCTGAGAGTTACTTATCTTGACTTCAAATAACTCGTAATGCACAAGTTACAAAATCGTGACGGCTGATTCAAGTCTCCCTGTGGTATTTGGGCAGCCTGGCACTTACATCTGCCATGCCATAAAATATAACAGGAACTTGTGGAAAAATAATTGAATGTTAACGTGCAACATAATCTTGGCTCAGCATTTTCATAACTGCAACATTTTCCTGGCAAGTGCAAACCAGATATCCTATTGTGAGGGAATCTGTGTCTTTAAACTTAATACTTCGGTTTTGAAGCAGAAACTGAACTGAAAAAGGGAAACAGAACAGGTAAACATAGAAAGGAAACTGACCCTCCCTGTTTCTAAGGAAATTAAAATAAAGGTTTGGAAACCAAACCTTCTGAGCAAACTGACCCTGGTTAAAAGGTATACAAAGACACTGATCAGTACAAGTTGAGGAATCCACTGGTATATTTCAGGAAAGCTGAAGAAGGCAGTGTCCAGAGTAAGAAGCTGAGAATACAGTGCTGCAGCTGTTTCTATTACTGGATGATGACATTGGTGGGTCTACGCCAGGCTTGTCCAACCTTTTGAATATTTGTCGCTCAAGGGGCTGATGAGCAAATTTCAGGAAGATGAGGTTTGGCACAAAAATAAACAATTTCAATAATAGTTCGGATTTTAACGAAAGAAACTATTGCTGAGCAAAACAATAGCCATGTCATAGCAATCAATTAAGTTTTTAAAAAAATAACTAGCATGTGAGAGGGTCAGTGTATGTGGGTGGTAGTGTGTGTGTTGGTGTGTAGAGGTAAGAGTGAGCAAGAAACATGAGACTGGACATAAAATAGATTCACACCGTCACACACCTGTCTGCATGCGCACATCGCCCACATGCACCTCGCCCACACGCACCCTCTACATTTCCTAGTAACTGACTAGGCAGAGACCTAATGACAGGATACCTCTCCAAGTCTGTTGGTTTTGGAAAACCATACATGATACCGGTTGGCTGAGTTAGAAAAGAATAGAAACTTTTATACTAGGAAGAAATGACAAAAGCCTTCATAATTGATGCAACTGTCCAGTGTTGTCTGTCATTTAGCATAACTGTAATATTACAAAGTAGGCTTGCACGAGATGCTGGACAAATTGCATTAAAATATAGCTTGAAATGTATTTGAACTTTTTTAAAGGAACTATAATGTATAATTTGTAGGGTTCAGAATTTGTTGTGATGGGGCCAATTATACATTATATTTCAGTAGTGTAACTGTCAATATATGCTTCAATTTCTGTCTTGGGATTTGGATGCTGCTAATGCATTTTTGCACATCCCTGGTTACAGAGAAATAGGTGGTGGGGGACCTCTGCAGCTGTCCTTGTGATTAGGATGCTTTCACAGTGGTGTAGGGCATGGAATTCCAGTATGTTAACTGTGACAATAAAGGAACAGTGATGTATATCCAAATCAGGATTATGTTGCAAGGCATTGCTGCACTAGTGGTTCTTGGTTGTAACTGTCACAAGGGTGGTGCTTTTGAAGCAACCATGGTAGTGTACTCTGTAGATTGTGAATTCAGTAAGAAGTTTAACAACACCAGGTTAAAGTCCAACAGGTTTATTTGGTAGCAAAAGCCACACAAGCTTTCGAGGCTCTAAGCCCCTTCTTCAGGTGAGTGGGAATTCTGTTCACAAACAGAACTTATAAAGACACAGACTCAATTTACATGAATAATGGTTGGAATGCGAATACTTACAACTAATCCAGTCTTTAAGAAACAAAACAATGGTAAATTCTGCAGCCACAATGAGCTTTTGATTGAGATTGATCCAGTGACAGGGGAACTGATCAGACAAACTCTTAGATGTTGTTGCTGGTTCACCTATGTAGATAGATAATGAATCATTTATAAGACGTCAGTCAGGAGGTGATTATATTGTTGCAGACTCCTTATCCTCTGCCCTTCTCTTGTAGCCACAGTGTTAATAGCTGTTAGGTTTCAGGGCAATGATGACTTCCAAATTAGGGTACATGGTGATAGCACCATTGAGGGATAAGATTGATGACTAGGAGTTGGCTTATTCAAAACCATCATTAGCAGTCATATGTAAAAAGTCATTGTTATTTGCTGTTCAGTGATCCAAGCCTGGATGATCAGGTCCCAATTCAGCTGCTATAGATTGCTTCATTATTAGAGGAGTTGTGAATGGTGCTGAACATTAGAATAGTCAGTGAAAAGCTCCACTATTGCTATGTGATTCAAGCAACTGCACATACTTGGCTGCTTCCCTGAACAAGATGTCTTGAGCATCTGAGATGCCTCATAATATTTGTATTAGGTATAACTGTAGCCACTGGATAATTTTCACTTTTGATTCCCCCTTTGACTTCAATTTGACTTGCGCTCTGTGGTGCTATACTTGGTCGAATGCTGCCTTCATGTTGCAATTGCTGCTTCTCCACTGACATTAAGCTTGGGCATCCATGTTTGGGCCAAAGTTGTGATGTGGCTTGGAGAAGAATTGTTCTCCCAGATTGAAATGATGAATTTTGCCATAATTCCTACTGCTTACTGTTCATTTTTTTTTTGTAAAAGTGCAGGGATAAAGAGGGATCAATCCACATGCCACCCTATGAATTTGAGTTATTTAGTTAAATGTACACAGCACAGTTAAGTCCATCACGTAGAAAATGATGGATGCTTCGAGCTTTTCGACAAGGCTGTATCTTCATTTGGTAGTTCAGACATCACTGCCCAGAGAACATCTCAAACAGTTCATTTATTTCCACATTGTTTGACCTAATGAGGTATTCTTGCAGCCTCCAACTCCTCACAATGAGCCTCAACTGTTTGTTACTGCAATTTTTCACATCTGGTCCAATATTGAATGTTCTACTAAATGGACTGGTGTTTCTTTTTGACAATTGAAGTTTTCCAAAGATTACCTGTGGAAAATAACACGGAAATTTGTGTACACTTTGAATACTATGTCATGAAGTTGTAATGGACATGAGATGGTTAATATTTTAAACTGCTGACATTGTGAGAACACATTACAAAGTAATCTTAAAGCATAGTAGATATTTGTTTACAATTTTATTTCCTAGTAACCTATTGCAGATTTAATTAATCTGCTAGTCATTATGTTTCATATCTGATAGTTCAGTGCAAAAGTGATAGTGCCTCGGCTTTATTTGCACATCTGGTAGAGAAAGAGATGCAAAATGAGAACAATCTTAGCTTCCATGGAAAGCAGCACAAATTTAATGGGCTAGGTTTTCCGATTGAACTGTTATTGACATTACACTCGTTTTAAGAGGCTACTGTTGATATCATGATTGGAATGTCTAGGCAACTCACTCAAATAATGGAACTGTTAATAACCCAGAAAGAAAATCCAGTAAAACTTGGAAATGACTGGTACTGGTCTGAACTGGACTTGTATACCTTAAAATAGAAATCCACATTGTACCAGTCAGTTCCAAGTTTTACTATTTTTTTCCGTCTGGGTAATCACAATTCTATTCAGATGCTGCAAAGCTCAAACTTCTTTGAGCTTCTTTGAGCTAGTTTGCGGACGACACAAAATTGGCAGGACTTGCAGATAGTGAGGAGCATTGTCAGAAGCTACAGAAGGATATAGATAGGCTGGAAATTTGGGCAAAGAAATGGCAGATGGAGTTCAATCCTGATAAATGCGAAGTGATGCATTTTGGTAGAAATAATGTAGGGAGGAGCTACACGATAAATGGCAGAACCATAAAGGGTGTAGATATGCAGAGGGACCTGGGTGTGCAAGTCCACAGATCTTTGAAAGTGATGTCACAGGTGGAGAAGGTGGTGAAGAAGGCATATGGCATGCTTGCCTTTATAGGACAGGGCATAGAGTATAAAAGTTGGGGTCTGATGTTGCAGATGTATAGAACGTTGGTTCGGCCACATCTGGAATACTGCGTCCAGTTCTGGTCGCCACACTACCAGAAGGACGTGGAGGCTTTGGAGAGAGTACAGAGGAGGTTTACCAGGATGTTACCTGGTATGGAGGGGCTTAGTTATGAGGAGAGATTGGGTAAACTGGGGTTATTCTCCCTGGAAAGACGGAGGATGAGGGGAGACTTAATAGAGGTGTATAAAATTATGAAAGGCATAGATAGGGTGAACGGTGGGAAGCTTTTCCCCAGGTCGGTGGTGACGTTCACGAGGGGTCATGGGTTCAAGGTGAAGGGGGGGAGGTTTAATACGGATATCAGACGGACATATTTTACACAGAGGGTGGTGGGGGCCTGGAATGCGCTGCCAGGCAAGGTGGTGGAGGCGGACACACTGGGAACGTTTAAGACTTGTCTAGACAGCCATATGAACGGAGTGGGAATGGAGGGATACAAAAGAATGGTCTAGTTTGGACCAGGGAGCGGTGCGGGCTTGGAGGGCCGAAGGGCCTGTTCCTGTGCTGTATTGTTCTTTGTTCTTTGTTCTTCTTGTGCTGGGACCACTCTTGTCCACTAATGTTCTCTATTGTGTATAAGGCAGACTAATTTCTTAAAGTAAAGCATGGTGTTGCAGTGTAAATCATGTGGTATTGAAATTCAAATATTGTGTTACAGCTGTGAAAGTCTGGTATCTAGGATGATACTTTCAGCCAGCCCAAAAAAGGAATCAAACTATATGCCATTTGATAAAGATAGCACATAGTTAAGACAAAAACTTAATACTGCTGATGCTGGAAATCTGAAATCACAAAGTTGTTACAGCACAGGAGGAGGTAATTTAGCCCATTGTGTATGTACCAGCTCTTCATAGGAGAAATTTATTTAGTGCCATACCCCTGCTTTCTGCCCATAGCCCTACATCTTTTTTTCCAGCTAACAGCAGAATTCCTTTTGAGTGCTTCAATTGAGTCTACCTCCACCACACACTCAGGCAGTGTATTCCAAATCCTAACCATTCACTGCATGAAAAGGCTTCCCCTTGTGTTGCCAATAACCTTTTGCTAGTTACCTTGTTTTTGTCCTACCGTAGGCTTTATTATCCATGCTCTCAACCTACCCTGCTAACTTCAATGAATTCTGCACATATATACCCAGATTCCTATGCTCTTGCAGATCTTTTGGTGTTGTACCCTTTGTCTCTCCATGTTCTTCCTACAAAAATGAATTGCTTCACACTTTTCAAACATTTGATAGATAAAGCCCTAAACTCACTTGCTGGTCCATACTATGTTAGGTGATCTGTTAGAATGCTATTAGTCTCTACAGCCAAATGTCAGGAAGGGAAAAGTTAGCCCAAAGGTCCTTGCTCCCGAATGCTACCCATTGAGTCTTCTGGAAAGTGCATGTGGTTGCAAGTCAGGTGGAAATGAACCTGAGCGCTCATGATAAAATAGCCTTGCTGTCAGACAGAAGGCAGAGAGTTGGGATAAAAGGTTCTTTCTCAGAATGGCAACCGGTGACAAGTGGTGTCCCGCAGGGTTCAGTGTTGGGGCCACAGCTGTTCTCTTTATATATTAACGATCTAGATGACGGGACTGGGAGCATTCTGGCCAAGTTTGCCGATGATACAAAGATAGGTGGAGGGGCAGGTAGTATTGAGGAGGTGGGGAGGCTGCAGAAAGATTTAGACAGTTTAGGAGAGTGGTCCAAGAAGTGGCTGATGAAATTCAACGTGGGCAAGTGCGAGGTTGTACACTTTGGAAAAAAGAATAGAGGCATGGACTATTT